>NC_048226.1:21137733-21179817 GCF_002007445.2 Ailuropoda melanoleuca | reverse complement strand
CGGGCTGGGCTGGGCGCGCAGCCGCCTCTGCCGTCACCCGCGCGGCTCCGCGTCCGCGAGACGCCCGCCCGGCCGGGCACCAAAAAGTGAGCGCATGGGGGGGCGCGGGCCAGTGGGGTCCCCGCGCGGCGTCAGGGGCGGCCTGTCCTAAGGATGCCGAGCAGCGACGTTAGGGACTACCTCGCCAAGTCGCGGCCGCAGCCTCGCCGCGCATTGTGGCAGGCGGGACAGCCGCCGTGCGCGCCGCGGCTCGGTGTGGGCGGCCCAGCCCCGGGGGTGGGCGGGGCCGGGGCCACATCTGGCCCCGACGTCAGCCCCCAGCCACATCCTGGCGGCACAGGTTACAGGCGGCGGCGGCCGCGGGGAACTGCGCGCGCGGAGGGGGTGGGGATCCCAGAGCGCGCATCGTAAAGATAGAGCGGTCGCGCGCCCGCGTCTGTGGAGGGGGCGTGGCCTAGGATAGGGGCGGACGCCGTTGGTTCGTAGGTAGGCGGTCGGACCAATCCAGGCGGCCAGGGGGGCCGACCGGGCTTGGGGCCTGCGCGCGCCAATGGGCGTGCCCTCTTGGCCGGCGGGAGGAGGAGCGGAAATTTGAGCCAGGAGCCCGGCACGCAGACGCAGGACGTCCGAGGGCGGCGGGCCGGGGCGTGGCTGCGCGGGGACCGCTCCCCACCCCACCCCACCATACCCCCGTAGCAGCGGGGAGCCCGCGGGGCATTTTCCTGCCAGGGCTTCTGTATGGTGACAGCCTCGAACCCCGGAGTGGAAGGGAGCGCTCGGGAGGGCGCTCCTTTGTCCCTCCATCCCCGCCTATGAGGGGCGCCAGGGATGGGTGCGCCTCGGCGGGGCTGGCCTCCGCTTCTCGCTTTCCTTCCAGAGCGACGTTTGCACGGCGAGGAGGAGTGTCCGCTCCGGCTGGGCGCAGGGCTGCCGGCCTGGCCTAGGGGCGGAACAACCCCCCGTGCACCCCGCAGCAGCAGGGTTCCTAGGTAGCAGCGCTTCGAGGCGCAGGCCACTCGCCCCCTCCATGGTCCCTCTGCTGAGCTCCGGGCCTCGGTGCGGCCCAGCTGGGAGCGAGGTCACGGGTGGGGCGGGGCCGCTCCCGCAGGAAGGACCGCTGCTTCCCCGACTGGCCCCGGGCAGCCGGGGACCCGGAGGGGATCGCGCTGCCGGTGAGCCTGTCAGCGGGAGCCGGACTGGCCCCGGGTTGGTGGTTAACCTGGCAACATGGGTGACGTGCCCACCGCGTCCTGTGTTTGCCGGAGTGAACTACGTGCTGGTGCAGCCTGCGCTGCTGTTCAAGGAACGCGGGGCCCCTTCCTCCTCCCGGCTCCAGGCCTGCTGCCAACTTCTCTAGGCTGCCCCTCTCCCACCGCGGTGGGGAAGGCTTCAAACGCCACCAGCTGCGAGGACCCCGCCCACCGCGCCCCACCCACTCACCCACCCACTGTCTGGGCCTCCCGAAGGAAATACTCCGCTGCGCCCAGCCCGCGTACTCCTTGCCCTGGCCCTGCCAACTCGCCCCTGACTCTCACCGGCGCCCTCACCCTCATCCCCTCGGCTCGACCGTCCTTCTACAGTCCTAGGCCATCGCTGGGGAGGCCACTACATAACTTCCCACTGCCTCAGAATCAAGCACCGCAAGCCCCTTTCCGGACCCTAGCCTCCAGCCCCTGAGCCGGAAGGCTGAGGCCTGGAACTGCAGCCCCTGGGTGGTTTGCCTTAATGGATGGTTTTGCACGTGTCTGCCAAGGGCGAGGGGAGCCTGCTGGGTGAAGGCAGCCCAGGAGCTCCAACCCTGCAGATCTGAGAAGAGGGCTGGGTGGGGCGAGGTCATCCTGCACACAAGATTAAGAGTGGCAATTTCTCACCAAATTAATTTGAGGCCTGGTTAGAAAAAACGTCTTTCTAGGTAACAAAGAAGGAACTGAGAGAGACGTTCTCCTTTGCACGCTAAACAGTAAACTGGCATGGATGATTGGCTGCCCTGGGTGTCTGTAACTGAAATCCTAAACTTCCCTCTCACTGATCAAGTTGGAGCCCTCTGGGAAGACTACAGAAATGCTTCCCTGGGTGGGCCCTGTAAGGGCCATCTGGGTCAGGTCCCTCTAAGAGGGTCTCCTGGCAGGAAGAAATCATTCTGTCGGGCAGATTGTGTTGATGACATTTAAGAGATTTGTGTTCTGACCAAATAATGATTCAGAATGTTCTTGTAGTCCCACCACATGCCACAATCAGTCACTTCATTAAAGATGGAGCTGGCCCTACACCTACTTACCAGCACCCATCCTCTCTCTATTCCCCTCCAGCGGGGGTGGGGGTTTCTGCCCCAGTCTTTGAGATACCACATCTCTTGGCTTTCTCCATGACCCCTGCTGTGATATACGCCCCCACACACACACACCACCTGCACTCACACTGGCCATCCTCCTACAAGTATGCAGTATTCTAGGCATTGGGCCACAGCCATGGACAAGACAACTGCCCTGGGTGAGGGGAGGCCAGCCTGGGTCAAGGATCTTCTGCATTGCCACACACCCCACCTCCATCCACAGCCCTAGGCCTCTCCGTGAGTGCTGAGTGCAGTCTCCCTAAGGGTTTCATCTGTGCCCTGTGTCATTCCGGATGCAAAATTCAGCCTCTTGGCTGATTTCTTACCCATTTGATGATTGTTCACTAAAAGCCTCAGACCCCGCAGCCTTTACCATGTAGAAATATATTCCAGTGTCCAGAGTTCATTTTTCTTCCCCAGAGCTGTGAGTCGATGCTTTTCTTGCTAAATAGGGTTCTGACAGAGGTAGCTCATCGTATATACGAGGGTGAGTGGAGATCAAATGTCATATGGGAGGAACAGAATATACAAAAGCAGAGTAGGGAAGATCAGATGAGAACAAGTAGTTGGAGATGTGTCTGGGGAGTAAAGAGGTTCAAGACTGAAAAGGTGGCTGGGGTTTCTGGTAAAGGTGGTGGACTGATTCTAATTTCTGGAGCCTCTTGAAACAGCAGTAAGCTTGTTTGTTGTAAGAAGAAATTGCCAAGAATGGGGAGAGCAAGGGAGGAAGTAACAACACAATTGAAGCTACAATACTTAGCAGACTGGAGAAAATGAAATCCTGAAATGATAGGCAGGAACAAAGCTTGGAATCCCCAGAGGGTTCGTGAATGGGTAGCACTAGGTATCTCTGGACATGAGTGTGAATGAGAGGCTAACCTAAGAATAAGCTGGAAAGCCTGGCTAAGAAGCAGTGAGTTGCCCAGATCCCCTCCCTAATTCTGCACAGCCTTCCGCATCCTGACAAAAGACTGGATGGTTATTATCTAAAGAAGGTATAAGGGAGCATCTTGGGTTGGGAGACACCAGGCACAATTGACAGCAGAGGTGTCATAGTGGAACAGGGAGATTAAATGAACCTATAGATACAGGATGCTAAGACCAACCGCTGTCCCCTTTTTGGCATTTCAGATCGCAGGAGCCAGGAGACAAAGGTCTTTTCTAGGGATCAGACCAGGCCAAGGGAAACACCTAAACTTTTTGACTTCTGTGGTTACCCAACTAAGCCAGATCACCGAAAGGAAAGGTCGCTGTTAATGAGCCCCACGCATGTGTACAGGGCTTCTAATCAGTCCTCACAAGTAGCCAAAGATGACCTGGCATCTCAGGAAAGCCTTCTGTCATGAAATCTAAAGCCCCAGTGGGTTTTTTTTAAAGCAACTTGGAAGAAACAGAGACTATACAGAGAGAAGTCCACACCAACATAACTACTAACAATGTCATCAGAGAAACTAAGATATTGCAACCCATGAAAGCAGGACACACATAAAGAAACATTCAGAGAACAAACATAGCTCTTGGAAGTTTAAAATAAGATAGCAGAAAGGAAAAAACCCTCAAGAGGGGAAATGGAAGATAAAGTTGAGGGAATCCCTATGAAAGTAGAATAAGGGGTGCGTGGGTGGCCCAGTCCATTGAGCATCTGACTCTTGACTTCCACTGAGGTCATGATCTCAGGGTCCTGGGATCGGCCTGGGGTCAGGCTCTGCGCTCAGCATGACATCTGCTTGTCCCTCTCCCTCTGCTCCTTCCCCGCTTGTGTTCTTTCTCTCTCTCTCTCTCTAAAATAAATAAAATCTTTTTTAAAAAGTAGAATAAAAAAGAACGCCAAAATGAGAAATAGAGAAAGAAAATAGAGAACCACCCAGAAAGTCCATTGATCAAATAATAGGAACCCCGAATGAATGATCAGAAAAAACACAGGGGGTGGGTGGAGTCATCAATGAATTAATCCAAAAAAGTCTCCACTACTGAAGAATGTGTGTCGAAAGGGCCCACAGGGAGCCCAGTACATTCGGGGAAAAAATAGCCCTACCCTGAAGCAGATTGCTGTTGGAATTCAGAATAATGGGGACAAAAAGTGTCCTGACAATAGAAGCAGGTCACATCGGGATTGTCAGGAGTCAGAATGGCCCTGGGCTTCTCCACAGCCACAAGTAGAAGCAAGAAGCAAAGCCTTGGGAAATCTAAAGTAAAATTATTTTCCCATCTTCACCCTAAGTACAAACCAAAGTTTTAGATGCACAAGGTCTCACAAAATTTACCTTCTATGCATCCTTTCTCATGGTAGGAAGCTACCAGAGATAATGCTTCCAAAGTGAGGAGTTCCATCCACAAAGAGGGAGGCATGTAGTCCAGGAAGCACTACACATGGGAGGGAGGGAAGAGGCACAGAGGGTGACCAGACAAAGCTGGAGCAGGTCAGAGGCTCTGGGGACACCTCTTCACAAGGTAAGAAAGATAGAATCCCTGTATCAGTCAAGAGAGGCTGGGCCACCCTGCAGAACAAGCAACCTGCGGATCTCAAAGGTTCATTTTTGGCCACGCCATGAGTCCATAGGGAGGCACCCGGGGACAAGCAGTTTGATGGAGCAGACCGTTTAGAACATGCTGGTCATGGTGGCAGAGGGACAGTGAGAGCACTGACCCAGAGTTGTCACTCGTGCCTTCTTTCCCACACCTAAAATCTACTTTCCCCCTCCCCAAGTGGGCCTGCCCTACTTTCATGAGTCTTTTAAATCTGGATCTAGAGGCCAGGAACAGAGAGATCCGAGACTGAAGGATGACAGGGATTTGAGGCAAGAGAGACTCTGCAGTGTCCAGTTCCAGCTCCAGGACCTCTGTAGGAGGCCCGGTGACTTCTTCATGTGTGTGGTTCATGTGTGGCTGGCTCATACGGTTCTTTTTCATCTAGAAACCTACGACCTTGGGGCGCCTGGGCAGCACAGTGGTTAAGCATCTGCCTTCGGCTCAGGGCGTGATCCCGGCGTTATGGGATCGAGCCCCACATCAGGCTCCTCCGCTATGAGCCTGCTTCTTCCTCTCCCACTTCCCCTGCTTGTGTTTCCTCTCTCGCTGGCTGTCGCTATCTCTGTCAAATAAATAAATAAAATCTTTAAAAAAAAAAAAAGAAAGAAACTTATGACCTAAAGATAAGTTGTCTGTGCCCCCCACCCCCACCCCACTCCTAGCCCCAAGGCACAATCCCAATGCACAGTAGTAGAAAGGGATAGAACAACACAACAAACACCCTGATTCAGAAAGCAGAGAAGGGGGAGAGTCCCAGTAAACTGTCCACAGCAAACCTAAAATCCTGCTTGGCAGGAATTTTCCCCCACCCAGGAGTGAGGATATTCCTGGAATCATCCCAGTCCTGCTGCCTGGGAAGGCCTGGCCAATGCATTGTTCTTTGGAGTCTTGCTTCACCCTTGGGGGTTCTTTCTTCACCATCATCTTCCTTATCTGCACGGATGGTGTTGGGCATTGGGAATACACCCTCCTTGGAAGCTTGGCAATTTCCAGCCCATTTCCATCTGTAGAAGGGTGGAGATTAAGGGTAATCGTAAACCCCAGCCACAAACTCTAGTAGTCCTTGTGTGTAGTTTCTTTGGCACTGCTGGTTTCTCTCAAAAATTTAGTTAACATCTCTTCTTTTTATTCTTAAATAATTATACTTTCAGAATATTTTCAATAGGACATTGACGTAAACATGGGGAAAATAATAAATATAGTCTATTCCTCTCATTTAAAAACAGGACAGGGGCGCCTGGGTGGCACAGTGGTTAAGCGTCTGCCTTCGGCTCGGGGTGTGATCCCGGCGTTATGGGATCGAGCCCCAAATCAGGCTCCTCCGCTATGAGCCTGCTTCTTCCTCTCCCACTCCCCCTGCTTGTGTTCCCTTTCTCACTGGCTGTCTCTATCTCTGTCGAATAAATAAATAAAATCTTTAAAAATAAATAAATAAATAAATAAATAAATAAATAAAAACAGGACAGCTATGAGAGGCATTTTAGATATGATTCATTAAGATACATAGGCTCTAGAGGAAACAGTAAGTTTTTCCCATTTCAATCCATATAAGAACACAACGAAATTCAAATTTCAATGTTCATGGCTACATGACTCTGTTGAAAATATTATAACCAGGGAAGAATTGTAAAATATTTTACAATGACAATAAAAAGTAACTATTGATGGTGTATTTATACAGCATAAGATACATATTTAAAGGTTTTTTAAATGCTTTCAAACTTGAGAACACCAATGATAACAGAGGGACAGTATCAATTGCAAAGTCACAGGTCTGGAAATGTCATTTCTCCATGGCTTCACTAATGTGTGCACTTATTTTAATTTGTATTTCTTCCTTCTTGTCCTCCTTATTTGTGGTGTGTCTCATGACTGTTCTGGACAGTCCTTGGTGGTAGCTTTCCTCTGCTATTTAGACACCCCTAGTCAACACTTGGATACATCTAGGGGCCTGGCAGCTGGAGCCCCACAGCTGAGGGTGTAGCATTCTGACCCACATCAAAGGGCTGAACTTCATTGATTTTTTTTTAAGATAAAGTGTTCTCATTTTAAATATTACTAATTAAATTAAAATGTAGTTAACTTCTTACTTAATCTCTTTGATTCCACTTAGCTACATTGTCAGTAGCCACTTTCCCACTTTTTGATACATGCTTTTCTCTCTGAACATAATTGCAGGTTCTTTGAGCCTCTTGACCTTTGATGGTTAAGTAACACCCTTAAGTCTCTTTTCTCTGATTCTTCCAAGTTATCCCAGGTGACAATTAATAAACATTCTACCACTGGATACATGATGACTCTCCTTCCAGCCCTCACCATCAGTTTTCTCTCTGCCTACTCATCAACCCTTCAGCCAATGGTACGAACCTTATTTTCTGTTGCAGCAGCACCCCACACCTGGTTACTACTCTCTACCAGTCAGGAGCTGCTAAGTTATGTTGTAGTAACAAATAGTAACAAATGATTTCAAAAGATCTGTGGCTTCAAATACCAAAAGTTCAATTCTAATACATCGAGGGTTGGCTGGGGATGACTCTGGGGCATGATCACCCTTACCCCAGCATCCAGATCAATGGGGCAGCCATGCTCTGGAACAATGACAGTCACTTCTGTTCATAACAGTCCCAAGGACTGCCCTACCCACAGGGAGCCAGGGGCAGACCCATGAGGTCCCCAGAAGACAAGGAGCTGAGCTATTCAGTGAAGCATTAATAGTTCCCCCCAAACCTGTGACTTCCACAAAATGTGACTTCTGAGGATATTGAGGAAACTGGCAAAGAGTTTGGGGTTGAATTCATGGTAAGTGCATAGAAAACTAAGTGAACAAAAAAGAAGGCAATCGAGCTCCAAAGAAAACAAAAGGAGTCCATTGTAGTTGACCACTTGGCTCAGTTACAGAGGGTATTTTCATGAGAATAACAAACATGGAGCATTGATCTAATGAACTGTTCTGTGTCACTCTAATGGGGTCTTTTGAGGAGTGCACATGGGCAGAGGAGGCAAGAGGAAAGGAAGCTAGGTCTACATCTACATATGGGGAGATAACCGACAGCACCCCAAACTGAAAGCCCAGGAGGCAGCAATGCAATCATGCTGTGGTAGACAGAGTTCAAGATACCCCCAACATTCCAGTCCCCGAACTATGAACTCCGCATACCTCCTCCCGTGTAGTCAAACACTGATGCAGGTGTTTCTGTGAAGGCATTTTACAGATGTGATTAAGGCCCAAATCAGTTGACCTTAAGATGGGGAGGTTATCTGGTAGGCCTGACCCAATCACATGAGCCTGTTTATCTGGGTCTATGGGTCAGATAGGGAGGTCAGAGAGATTGGAAGCCTGAGAGGGATTTGAGGTGGGGGAGATTTTATGTTGCTGGCTTTGAAGATGGAGGAGAGGCCATATGGCAAGGACCATGGGTGGCTGAGACTGGCCTCCAGATGACAGCCCGCTGGAACTGGGGACCTCAGCCCTACAACCGCAAAGGAGAGACTTCAACCACAATCCTGTGAGCTCGGACGAGGTCCCTGGGCTCCAGAGGATAAGATGGCCTGGGTGATGCCTTGATTTTGGCCTTATCAGAACCTGAGCAGAGAAGCCAGCTGCACCATGCCTGGACTTCTGACCTACAGAACTGCCAGATCATAAATGGATGTTTAAAGCTGCTAAATGTGTGGTAATTTCTTACACAATAGAAAACTCAAGCCAGTGCTGTTCAGATTACAGAAATAATCAGGGAAAAGAGGCAAGAGGGATTTGTCTCTGGGGAGGGGGAAGGAAGGAAGGGAAGTTGAGGGACTGTTGTTTCATAACAAAACTTGCACCTTTAAGGTATCTGCATATATAACTTTGATGTAAGGATTAATCACAATTAAAGATGTGTCAGACTATGAGCACCCAGTTGCTATAGACTGAATGCTTGTGTCCCTCCCCATCAAATTCATAGGTTGAAACCTAACCCCTCACGTGAGGTGGGGCTTTGGGGAGGTGATTAGGTCATGAAGGGGGAGCCGCCATGAAGGGGATAAGGGCCCTTACAGAAGAGACCCCAGAGAGCCCCTTTGCCCCTTCTGTGTTGTGAGAACCCAGCGCTATGGGCAGTTCATATCTGTGAACTAGGATGTGGGTTCTCACAAGACAGGATCTGTGGCACCGTGGTCTAGGACTTCCAGCCTCCAGAACAGTGAGAAATAAATGTCTGCTGTTTATAAGCCACCTAGTCGGTGGTGTTCAGTGATGGCAGCCCAAATGGACTAAGACAGCAACAAAATCTATCCCCACTTTCTGTAGCAGTGACTGACCACGTGGGTCCCCGCACAGCTGTGCAGTTACATGTGACCAGGTGACCCAGTTCGGAGGGAGGGAATAGGAGTGGAGGGACTGTGGGCTGCTTCTGCCCTGGGGCTTTGAAGAGGGTGGGTTCCTGTCCTTCATGTTCTCTTTCCCCTTCTGCCAACTGGATGATTATGACAACAAAGCCCTTGGGGATGACGGAGCCACCAAATAGAAGAGATGCACCAGCAGTGCTCTCCTGGGTGGTCAATGTATTTGAGCCCCAACAATTCAGGGCCTACCTGTTATTGGGGCTTAGCGTGCTCTAACTAATGAAAAAGTGGAAATGAGAGGAATGGATGGAAGAAAAACAAGAAAACAAGGTATATGAGGAAGGGGCTCAGTGCCAAGCAAAACGAGGGTTGTGCTTTGTTCTGCAGTGTTATTCTCTAGGGTTGGATTCTTGGTGGCAGCAAGGGTGTGGGGTGCCAGCTCTGGGCATCGTCTTCTCTACTTCTCCTCCCCAGGGCAGCCACTGCCTCTAACTCCTGCAGCTACTCACAAGCCATGGCCCGGAGCTGGGCCGAGGGTGGCTGGGATTTACCAGGACTATCTCGTGATGTCCTGATGCTCAGGCCCCCTCACTCACAGAAGGCAAGCAGTGTCCTCTTCAAACAGCCCAGGGGTCACTCGTAGGCTCCCACCTGCTCCTGTCTCCTGACTTAGTCAGAGTATCATAAAGAATTACTCGCTTCAGGAGGACTTTGACCCTGAGTCTTTGCAGCCTTCAAGTCTGATCATTTCAGAATTGGATGGTTGGATGAAAAACTTCTGACCCAAACCTCATCACAGTTACTGATGGCTTGACGTGTCAAAAGGAGAACAAGCCATTCTCTGTTGTATGACATGGGGGTGGGGTAGAAAACTGTTTTCATGTCCCATCTCCCAGTGGTCCTGGAGTACAGAATAATTCATCAGGTCCTAAATGATGAAAGCCGGCTTCACATCTGGTACACGCTTACATGGCAAAAGATTAAAACCAGAAATGCTTCTGAGACCAGCCATCAAAAGACCGAAGAGATATTTACAGTGTCTGCAACAAATGTAGGAGGAAAGCATGTTAAAATGATGGATGGTCCCTTCCAGGCTTGCTGGAGCAGATGGCTCCCAGTCCTAAACACGGCAACTGACATGGGATCCTGCCTTTCTTCCTGATAATCTGGGAGGATCTCTGGTTGCCATGATAATTGCGTGTTCTGTGTGTCCCCTCCCAGTCTCACCTCTTGGTCGTCTGCTGTTCGTAATTTGTGATCCTCTCCCTGGGTGGGTGTTCAGGGTCAAATGCTGCATTTCATCCTTTTGACATAACTCTGAGATTCCTGACAAGCCCTGGTCAGTACCAATAAGTCCCAACCTTTAGGAACAGTTCAGAACTCCCCTGACACATTGACACATGTGGAAATGCTGCAAGGATGTTACCATTCCTTCCCATTTCTCGAGTGAGAAAACTGAGCCTCAGTCAGCTTGAGAGACTTCCCCCAGGCCACACATACCAAGATGCAGAGCCCCAAGTGTCAGCCCCGTGTTCTTTCACCTCATGTTGGTGTCCCCACCCCCAGCCTACGGGAAGTTAGCTAATTAATGTGAGGCTTTATCAAATTAATTAAATTAGAGCAAGGCTGGTCCATTCTGAGCTCTCATGGAAATCCTGACTAATGAGTATTCCCATTAATGGGATTGGGAGGATTTGCAATGGACAATAAAGGATAAGGCTGTCTTTAATTCTTGGCTGTTTGCATGTAGGACTTAGGTGAAAGATGGAAGGGTGGTGAGGTTTAGCTGATAGTATACAAATGAAGGATTCTTTTATTCTAGTACTCCAGATGATACTGCTTCAGGCATCATAAAATCCCAGAAACCGGGGCTGGGGACAATCTACTGGGTCATGCCCACCTGATTCATGGTCAAGTGAGCTCTTGGGACACATGGGGTCTGTTGTCTCCTGGGGGGGGCAGGGAACATCCATCCATCACCCACACCCGCCATATGTTCAGTTGGTGTTCTGGGCTTTGGGTTTCCTCTGTAGGATAGTATATCAAGAGAGTCAGTAGTTATTATACCTGGTTTTAGAGTTAAATTAGTTGATTTAAAATATCCTCAAACTGTAGTATGAGTTGGTCCTTTCTGTGGGAGCCTCTTTCAACTGGAGCTTCCTGATTTGGTATTTGGTGTGAAACTTCTTTCACAGGTAAAACAGATAGCTGTGCGACCAAGGTTATTGACATTTCAGGAAAAAAGAAATGTTTCTTCCCCACCTCCACTTCCCCCCCGCCCCCAAGAAAAAGGAAAGGAGAAGTTGAAAATGAATTAGTTTTCATCTCATTACAGGTAACTCGAGAGCAGCCGAGAGGCTGCCATCTCTGATCAGAAATCATTTCCTGGAAGTCCAGAAATAGTCCACTGGGAACTGCTGACTAAGCCCCTTTGAGGGGTCTGCCTTGGGTCTGGTGGGTGACCATGAGGTAGGTCCCCCGAAGGCTCCTCTCTGAGTGGAGAAGGATGCCCCTGGGTCTGGGTCAGCCCTGGGGTCAGTTACCAGACAGTCCTCCACTCCACTTCCCCGCTGTGCCCAGTACCTCTCCGTGCAGCCCCTCAGGAAACAGGTGCCCAGCAAATGGGGGAATTCCTCATCCACATTCTGTTGTCGCCTTGAAGTCCCCCCTTAATGACATTTATCTCCCTGGGTGTCATTGTGAGGCAGGAACTCTGGGACTGTGAACCCGAGCACTGCAGTCCGGAGTCCCAGGCTGGCCAAGAGTGGGAGAGGCATGTGAGCAGCCCACTTGCAGACCTATCCGGGAGGGGCACACACGCTTCTGCCCACCGCACCTCTACTACGTGCCGGTGACACAGAGGTCCAGATGGTGCGGGAGCTGCCCCTGCCCTTGGGGAGGCCTGCGGTGCCAGCAGAGGGACCAGGGATGCCCTGATCCTCCAGGACACTGCCAAGCTAAAGGGGAGCCTGCACTTGAAAGCAGAATATGTTGCAATTTCGCAAGGCACTTTTAAACATTGTTGCAACATTGTTGCTTTTTTTTTTTTTAAATGGCCTCCAAGTGTTTGATGCCTCTCCCATTGGATCTGGGCAGCTCTTGACTGCTTTAACCCACAGAATACAGTAGAAGGGAAGCTTTGTGACTCCTTGAGCCTCTGTCCCTTCCCCCCAGCTCCCACCTGGCTCTCTTGGAGGGTACTTTCATATGCTCCCTCTTAGAGCCCTGAGCTTCCCTATAAGAAATTCAGCAGCCCTGACCTGGCGGCTGATCCGCACAGCAGTACCAGGCACGTCAGTGAAGAAACATCTTGGCAGTCGACCCTCAGGTTCTCCAGCCTTCCAGAAGTCCCAGCTGAGACCCCAAACATTGGTGAAGTGGACAGAAACCATCCCTTCCAGGACCCGTCAAAATTCTTAGCCCACAAAAGCAATGGTTGTTGCTTTAGAGCAATGTGTCGGGGGTTGTTTGTCACAGAGCAATAGCAACTGGAACAAACATGGTTTCTTTAAACCAAGAAATGACTGGCCTGGTGCTCAGAGAAAAATGATCTCTCAGTCCTGGGAAGGGGGAAACCGATGATGGTAGCCTTAGGTCTGAGGTCTGGACTCCATGTGTGAGCTCATGGATTTGTGTTTGACTGAGGGACTCACTTGAGACTTCCCTGGTGCCTCAGTTGCCTGGTGGGTGCACTAAGGGACCTCAAGTGGTGAGCTCTCTGCCTCCTCAGAGCCTCCTCTGACGAGATGGGTGAATGCTCAACTCCATGTCACCCATCTGGCACACGACCCATGTAGGGTCCTTGCAGCCCAGTCTCCTCCCCAGGAGAATGACCGGGACTATGGCCGTCCTAGGCCTGGCTCCCCTGATGCATTCTCCAAAATTCCATGTTTCCACAGCTGCTTTATCCATTATTTAATTCCATTATTTAATTTGAAAAACACTGAAGAGCTGATTGCTATTTTCTCCAGGAAAAGAACCATTTCTTTGCTCTTCGGCCAACTCAAGCATGTACAGACTGGTTTTCTTTATTTACTTGTTATGACGGCTGTTGCTAATTATTTACTGTGTCGATCAGTTCTTGCTGCATAACAAGGTAGCCCCAGACTTAGTGGCTCTGAACAACAATAAACATTTACTATGACTCACTTTCTGTGGATCTGGGAAGGGCTAAGCTGGGGGCTTCTGGCTTGGGGTCTCTCCCATGGGACTGTGGTCATGACATTGACTGGGACCACAGTCATCCAAAGATCTGACTGGGGCTGGAGAATCTCCTTCACAGTGGCTCCCCCAAATGGCTGGCAGGTTGGTTACTGTTGTTTGTGGGAACCCTCCATTCCTTCCCACTTGGTCCTTTCCATGGGGCTGCTGGATTGTCTTCACAACATGGCAGCCAGGTTCCCTGACCCAGAGCAAGAGATCTAGAGAGAGAGAGCCAAGCAACAGCTATCCTTTTTCTGATGTCATTTCTGCCACATCTGAATCATTGGCTCTTCTTGCAAAGTCTGGCCCAGATTCAAAGGGGGCGGGGGTAAGGGGTTGGGGAGAATAAGCTCTACCTTTTTAAGTGAGAAATGTCCAAAATTTGGGGACATATTTGAAAACCACCATACCTACCCATTATTCAGTGTCCATATCCCCTTCATTCTGCAATTTTAGGCTAAGCAGCAAGATTCCTGCTAAAAGACTACATTTCTAAGCCTCCCCTGAAGCAAATGGAGATTAGAGAGATAGAAGCAGAAGTTGTTGAGTGAGACTTGCCCAAAAAACAGCTGGCATTTGCCCTATCCCTCTTCCTCTTGCTGACTATTTGGGATGCAAATGTGGTGGTTTGTGCTCCAGCAGCCATTTTGTGAATATAAGGCAGCCCCAGTGCTGGCAGGCATATGCTACGAATCAAAGAGAAAACTGAATGGAGCCTGTGTCCCTAGTGACATCGTGGAACCTCCCATAATTTACTTGAATTGTTTAACACTGAACCTCTTTTACAGGGAAGGGGACGAGCAGTTCTTGATATTTATGTCAGGTTTACTAACAGATGAACACACATCCTAACCAATAAATTCATCATTGTTCTTTCTTCAAACCTGGCTTGCATAGGACTCATCATTGTATTTCTGGGCCTGCTTCCTACATGATATTTTTCTGCAAGTGGGTGGTCTTCTTAGTGTTTGCAAGTTAAGTTGCTGAAGGAACTGATTGATTCAGATAATCACAATAATCCATTTGGACACAGCTGGGGAACTTTGGGGTCTGGGCTCACTCCTGATCCAGTCACCTGTGGCCTCTGGGGATAGGTAACATTGTGTGATTTCTGCCCAGAGAGGAGGGCTTGGGTGAGCAGGGAGTGGCTGTGCTCCACTGTGGGAGAGAGAGGCTGCATGAGGGGAGCGCTGCGTCTGCCATCATGTGAGAGGTCCAGGTCTGCCCCAGCAGGACCCTTGGGGCATTCAGCAGACCAGGTCACCTTCATCACATACAGCTCCTCTGATCTCTGAGAGCCCATTTCCCAGTGGTATTTCAGCTCTTCCCACCTGGTCAACACTATCTCCTGCTCAGCGGTCCTGGAGCACCAGAACAACAGTCAGGAGTCCCGGAGTCACGTCTCTACCGCACCACCCCATTTGTGAAGCTCATTTGAAATATAAGTTACTATTGCTCCCTAAAAAACACCCAAAACTTAGTGGCTTAAAATAACCATTGTAGTCCATCTTGTTCACAACTCTGCAATTTGGGCAAGACTTAAGGCTCCTCTGTGCTCCACTCAGGGTCCATGGGGGCAGCTCAACTGTCTCAGGAGAGCCCACTTACTATATGCCTCCTTCACATGGCTGGCAAGTTAGTCCTGGTGGTCCACTGGGGGCTCAGCCTGGGCTGTGGGTTTGGGGCCTTGATTCCTCTGCAAGCAGGCCTCTCCGTAGGCTGCTTGGGCTTGCTCTCAGTATGGTGGGCTGGCTTCCAAGAGCCAGTGTCCCAAGGGAAGGAAGGGGAAGTGCATTTTTATGACCTGGCATCCAGAAGCCACTCAGCAACACTTCCCACCAGAGTCTGTGGGCCGGGGCAGTCACAGAAGCCCACCCAGATTCAAGAGGAGGAGACATGGACTGTACTTTTTGATGGGTAAGTAGCAGGGTTCTAGCAGAGCATGGGGAATGGGAGATACTACTGTGGCATTCTTTAGGAAGTACAACCTGCCACAGAAAGTCAGGGTGCCTGAGGCCCTTCATTGCTAAAGTTGGAAGCTATCTGATTCTACTGCAGTTCGTAGGACATGGGAGAGGCCTGAGATGCCCCCGCGCAATCCCCCTTCCTTTCTTTCAGGAAACTGAAGTTCTTTTTTGAAAAAGAGGTAGTTTTGTTCTTTTTAAAGATAAGCTATAGGGGCACCTGGGTGGCACAGCGGTTAAGCGTCTGCCTTCGGCTCAGGGTGAGATCCTGGCGTTCTGGGATCGAGCCCCACATCAGGCTCTTCCGCTATGAGCCTGCTTCTTCCTCTCCCACTCCCCCTGCTTGTGTTCCCTCTCTCACTGGCTGTCTCTATCTCTGTCGAATAAATAAATAAAATCTTTAAAATAAAATAAAATAAAATAAAATAAAATAAAATAAAATAAAATAAAATAAAATAAAATAAAATAAAATAAAAAGATAAGCTATAATTTCACAAGTGCCAAGATGAGATGTGCCCCCCTACAGAACCATGGGCAGTGTGGAACTGGGCCCTTCAGGGGAGGGATTTCTGTGGGTGAAGAATAGGCTCTTAAGATTGCACCCAAAGCCACTTCCCAGAGGGAGGTCACTCCCACTCAGAGCCTGCTGCACCCTGGAAATGTCCCCCAAGGGCCTCTGATGCAAAGACAGGGGGGAAAAAATCCTAAAATCTCTGACTTTCCCAGCCTCCCCTGAAGCGGGGCATGCCTCACGACTGCATTTGGACCAATGTGATCTTAGGGACCCATGGAGAGTGTCCAAGAAATCCCCATACAGAGAGAGGTGACCCCTTGCTGCCTTTTGCTCTCCCAGCACTCACTGCCCATGAGCCAGTCTTTCTAGAGCTTTAGAAGCTGCCCCAAGGGTTGAGGAGCCCCCACACCTACAGGGCTGCTTTCCTCTGAGCTGCTTTTCTGAGAGGAAATGGAACTCTTCTCTTCCTGAAGCAGACTGTGTTGGGTTTTCTGGGACCACAGACTCACTCCAGTGTGATTCCTGGGCTAGGTATGGCCTCTCTGCAGGGAGGCGGGAAGCAGAGCCTTCAGGGCCTTGCTGCCTCCCCTCCAGCATTGGGAAGGCCTAGGGTGACAAGTCCTGGGGAAGGACTACAATTGGATTAGTGCCCTTCAAAGAAGAGGAAGAAATTGGAGAGAGCTCTTTTTTTACTCTCACTACCATGTGAGGACATAGCAAGAAGGAGGCCATCTGTAAGCCAGGAAGAGAATTCTCACCAGATGCCAACACCTAGATCTCGGACTTCCAGCTTCCAGAACAGTGAGAAACAAATGTCTCTTAGTTGAGCCTCCCAGCCAATGGTATTTGTTACAGCTGCCTGAGATTCCCTGTGGTACCAGAATCACAATCCTACTCCACAGGGGAAATCCGCTCTTCGAGGCATAGTTGGCCAGCCTAAGGCCATACCCAGGGCCTAGGTGAGAGCCCTGTTCAGATTCCAAGCCCAGTTTATAAGCGAGAAATGCTTTGGGCGGCAAAGAACAGGACCCAGCCAACAGTCACATAAACAAACAGAGGTCTCCCATGATACGTCAGGAGGGAGGCCTTCCCAGGGCTGGGATAAGTGGCTCAAGGGTGCGGACAAGGGCCCAGCTCCATCTCCCTGACCCTCCACCCTCCTTAAAGTGTTGGTGTGTTCTGCCGTGAAGACACTGGCCACAGCTCCAGGCCCCAGCTAGGGCTCAAAGCCGGGGGAGGTGTTGGGAACATATGACTTGTACTCTCGGTGCATCAGCGTTCCCAGAAGACTTCCGCTTCACTTTGCTTGGCCACACCAACAGCAAGGGAGACCGAGGAAGCGAGTCTCTGACTTCCCTGTTCTTGTGGTGGGACAGGGGCCACGGATGCCCAGCGTCAGCCACCCCCCACACATCTCTTTACAGATCCTGTTTTCTGATTCAGACTGTTGGTCGACTTGGGGCAGTCTGGGGGAGCTCATTCAGATTTGCAATGCCCTGTAAGGTTTAACTGGATATCAGCAAATGAGCATGCTCTGATGTGTGGGTGTTTATTTTCCTAGTGGGGAGGGGTCGAGGACGAAGTGTTCCCAATTCCCTACCTCTAGCCTGCCTCAGATTTGCAAGGTTTCCCTGGTGAGGGTTGCTGACTCCTTTGTCAGAGAGCCACAGGGGCCCGGCATTTTCAAGCTTACCTACACGCAGCCGCCTCGCAGGTGAGATGGGGTCCTGTGGATCTAAAGGGAGCACACCCTCTAGTCCTTCTTCCTCTGTCTGTGCTGCATCCGTCTATCTTCTCCTACTAAGATGAATGGGCCTGCCCAGAATTACCCAAAAGCAGGCCATCGCTTTGAGGGAAACCCTTTCTACGCAGCTGTTTCCTGGCTCAAGACACTGCCCCACACACCCCATGGGGACTCTGGGTGGCACCTGGCCCCTCCCATGCTCTTACTGTCTTGCTGGTTTACCCTGTGGCTTCCCTATGCCATTCCTATCATGTCAAGGCCTCACCGGCCACTCCCTGTGGGCACGTGGGTGCATTTCCATCTGTGGCCAGCACATCCTGCCCCTTCAGGTTAACTGGAGACACCTGCAGAGTTAAACATCCCTCCTGGAACCCAGAGAAGCTGCCATGTTCTCATGTGGAGTACAGCTGGTCAAGTTAATTTAGGTGCCTGAGTGTTGGCTGGTGGTAGGCATGGAGGTGTGGCTTCTGGGCTAAGTACTGAGGGAGCCAAAATGCAGAAGGAGCTCATGGCGAGGATGTCAGGCCCTGGGCCGACAGAAGGCAGCAAAGCTTGGCAGGAGCGTGAAGGGCATCCAGGGAAGCTGAGGTGTGTGTGCAAGGCTGGGTGGGTTAGTGGGAGTTTGTGGGTCCCTCGGGGACAGAAAGGAATCTGGGTGTGATTGTAGAGGCAGCCCAAGATCAGCAAGGCATACTCAAGGGTGGAGGGCAGTGCTCCAGGAGGCAGGGGATGCCTGCTGATGGCCCAGGCCCCTAGAAGCATGGCAAGAGCCCACAGTCCAGTCGTGTGCTGGGGGAGCCCCTCACACAGGCAAGAGCCTTGGGGGAGCTCCCAAGGGAGTCTGTGTGCTGGCCCAGGCAGCTATATGCCATGCAGGGGTGCAGAGGGGGCACAGAAGGGAGAAAGAAGGTTGAGAAGCTCAGAAAGGGAAAGTGGAAAAGGAATGAGGGGTGGGAGAAGCCTCGGCATAGCCAAGAAGAACAGACCTTAAGGACATGGGTCCTTCGAACCTGGACTCTGCTGTGTGATGCTGGGCCACCTCGTGAACATCTCTGAGTCTGCTTCCTCATCTGAACAGTGCAAAAAAACACCTGTTGTGAGCAGAGCATCAAATAACATAACATTTCAATGTGGGTTAGGACACCCACCACGTGGCAGGCGCACATGCCCATGGCAGTTATCTTCCCTCCTTCAAATCTGGGGTCACCGTTAGTCACCAGGTGACCTGGAGACCTCATTTAATCAGGTAGGATCAGCCCTCTCCCTCCAGTGTTCCGGGGAAGGGCCCGGGCATCCGGCTGTGACCGCGGCCGTGTCCCTGGCAAGGACAGCATTTGAACCAAGGAGCCTCGAGGCCCCTGGGCGGCGGCAGCGGGAGCAGATGCTGGCAGCTGCTGCTAGCCCCACAATGTGGCTTTTGTCAGCCGGGGTGGCAGTGGAGCCCGGGAACGACCTGTGCTGGGGAACAATTCCTGGGGCTGGCCGCGCACAGCCCCAAGCTCCCAACAAAGCAGCCTGGAGCGGCTGCAGCGAGGCACTGGGCAATTGCTTTTGTTATGCAAACGAAGGAGGAGGTTCCCAGCAATCTCTCCCCTGGGCACCGCTAACCGTTTTGTGATGCAGATGAAGTGAGGTCTCCAGGCCCCCGCCCGCCCTGTCTGGGGCCTTGTGTTCCTCGTACCAGAACTTGCCCTGCTCCTTCCTGCTGTGCTCCCCAGCTTTGCTTGGTGAGCACCGTCCACACCATGCAGGGCCAGGACTGAGCTCTCTTGGGGACTCTCAGTCCAGCCAGGAGGTGACAGGAGCAGAGAAAAGAAGCAGAGGCAGAAGGACATTACCTCAAATTGTGCAACCAGCTGGGAAGAATGAGACCAGGCAGCTGGGAGAGGCCCTCTGAGCAGGTGCCACTCGGGCTGAGCTGGCCAGGCTGGGGACAGTGCCTGGGGTGGACAGACTCATCGGCAGAGGGACCGTGTGTGCCAAGGCCCCAGCGTGGGGCACCTGGTTCCAGGGGGAGGCTGGCTGGTGTGAGAAGCACCCATCCATGGACTCGTGGGCACACGGAGCTTGCATGTGTCCCCAGGGCTGGGCCTGCCTGCCCAAAAGACACGCACTACAGTGATCTGGCAAATTTCCAAATTTCTCTGAGCCTCAGTTTCCTTGTGTGTAAGAGGAAGAGAGGAATCACCTCTATCACAGGGTTGTGGAGAGATGAAAGAGATAATCCAGACACGGTGTCAGGTCAGTGCCTGGCACCCAATAAGCATGCAGTGGGTAATAACGACGGGCAGCCATTCAACACTATTTACCAAGCTTACAAATGCAGACACTCATTTCCCAATAATGCAACTTCTAGGAATTGATTCTACAAACATTCTCCCATGTGCAAAATGACATTGTTCAAGGTTATTCTTCAAAGATTCGTTTGTAGCAGCCAGAGATTAGAAACAACCCAACTGTCCATTTGCAGGCGTGGGTTCAATAGATTATGGTCTGTCCGTGCCTGTAACAGTTCTCTTCAGCTTAAACCAGAATGCGGGTGGCTCTCATGTACTGACACAGGGGAGCTGACTGCACAGAACCTGGGAGGGGTAGACCAGCACCCTGCACAGCACCTGAGGAGAGGAGTGGGGCTGAGTGTGGCAGGGCCAGGAAAGAGGGAGCGTGTGCCAGGAAGAGTGGTGTGCAGGGCCAGGGTGGTGGCTGGTACACACACACACACATACACACACCTGGAGGCAGACATTCACTCCTGCCGAGGTGGTGCACACAGCTCAGCAGAGATGGAATAACACAACCAGTCACCATAGCAACAACCAGCAGTTGTAATTTGCAGAAGGCAGGCAGCCCCCATGAGTGCACAGGGGAAAGCTACAGGCCCCCTGCAGGGCTGCCTCAGGGTGATACCTCTGTCACCCCGGGTGTGCACGTGGCCTTGTCGGGTGACTCCCAGACCTCAGTCTCCCCATCTGTAAAATGAGGATCTGACCCGTGGCACACCTGCACCTCTGTGCCTGGGAGGAGAGATTGAAAGGCTGGGTGGGAGCAGAGCAAGCTTCAGAGGAGGCCCAGGGCTCCACTGACGCAAAGGCTGTTAGCCTCCCACGGCAGGCCCAGAGAGACAGCTTTGTCCCTTTTCTGTTCCCTATTGCCCTCATTAGAGTCAGCTGCGTGCAGCCCTGATTTTCTGCCACCAAAGAATCTTCCAGATAAATAAATCATGACTACAGAAGAGGAAGAAGGCAGATTGCATTTCCTTTGGGCAGGAGGGCTGCCCAGGGGGCCTTTTGCAAAAACACAGGTGTGGGTCCCCTGCTTTGCAAGCCCCTTGCCCCTGCTCCCCTCCCCCAGCCCTTCCAGCTCGGAAACTGCAAAGTCATTCTACCACCCCTGTCTCCCGAGGAAGGCACCACCCAGACCACCTGCCTTGCCCCATGGCTTGAAGCCAACCTCCTGAGGGCCATCAAGAGCTGTGCTAGGTGGGCTATGCCCAGCACCTTCCCGGCCTGACCCTGCCGGGAAGGGCAGCAGATGATCTCTGACCTCTGCGCGTGGCAACCCCAGCCCAGACGACCGCCCCTCCTCTGTCCCCTGTCCAGGATGCAGGAGGCTCCTTTTCCCTTGTTGAGATGGGCCTATAGATCAATACAGGGAGCAGGAGCAGGCAAGGAGAGTGGGGCCTGGTGGAGGGGAGGGGCCTGGAAGGACCTCTGTCTGCACTTCCTTCCTCCTGCTTGCCTGCCTGGGGGGGAGGGCCAGGCTGGCTCCAGGCAGTGGTCCCCTCTGCCCCCTTCCTCACCACTGTCTCACTAACACCCCACAACTTGCTCATCAGGCCTGTCAGGGGCCTCTGGACTTGTCCCCACTTCCCTTCAAGGCCCCACGCTCTCTGCCTTGCTGCACGCATGCGGGTGCCCGGGGCTGCAGCTACGAGGGGCTGGGCACCCGTGTCAGCAGCTTAGTTCTCAGGCTAGGAGCAGGAGGGCAGGGAGGGGGAGTTAGGGAGGAGGAACCGCACTCCGTATGCAACAGTGACTACTTTAAAGCACCTTTAAAAAATCCTTAAACACAGGAGTGGCACCTGGGAGGCTCAGTTGGTTAAGCTACTGCTTTCAGCTCTGGTCATGATCCTGGAGTCCCAGGAACTGAGTTCACATCAGGCTCCCTCAAATAAATAAATAAATAAAGTCTTAAAAAAAAAAACAAACACAAGAGGAGGATGAATAGCATAGAAACCCCACGTGACATTCTAGGTAAAATGAATCTCCTGCAGGTGGCTTGGCAGGATGCCCTCTTGGATCTTATTTGCTCTCAGGTGTTTGGGGGTGGCAGGTTTGGGGAAAAGTCCGAGACCCCCTGCCCCCGCATAGTGTGAACTGGTGTCCCCTTCTTTCCTAGACACCTGTGCTAGCTAGCACATGATCACCAATGACTGCAGACACAGTTTTGTCTCCTGCCAAGGGGTTTTAGAGCTGGGCAGAGTGGTTTTGAGCCTTGAGGCTCTGGAGGAGTCTGAGGTCACCTGCCTATGCTCTGAAGCCCCTCCTCCAGCCAGGTGGGCCTGGGCAAGCAGCGGGGCTCTGTGTCCCAGGCATAAGCCGGCCCTCGGCACAGTGATTCCTGTGGGCTTGACAACGAGGGGCCAGTGCTGCCCACAGGTGTGTTTGGGGGGTGGTCTCTCTATGCTGTACAGTAACTGCAAACACACCCCTCGTGGTCTCGAGCAAACGGGAATATCTGGCCCGGCCTAATGACAGAAATATTGTGAGAAATTAAGCATCTGTCATTTAGATATTAGACTCTATATTTAGGTTGAATCTGTTTAAGGATTGTGTTTCTTCATCCTCAATGCCCCCTCTCAGTGTGCTCCTGCAGGCACTTTGAAGCTTTTGGGAGAAGCGTGCAACCTCTTCGGGCCTCCAGTGGCCTGGTCTGAGATTCAAGGGAAGAGGCTGAGACCCCTGCTCAGCTCCCCATGTCCAGCTAGTCCCGGAGAATTTCCTCCATTCCTTGGCATCTCCCCTCCAGTCCCAGCTTCTGTCACCCACCTAGGTCCTAGGGCTAATGATGCTCAGGGCCTTCTGATTTTGCCTTGACAGTGGGTGCCGTAGAGGGAACAAGGTGCTGGAGGCTTCTCCCCTCGTGTCCGACAGAGAAAGCCCTGGGACCCCACGGCAACGAGGCCCAGAAAAAAGTGTGCTTGGTCTCACCTCTGGGCCAGGGACAGAGCAGGGACACCAACACCGAACCAGGCTGAGGAGGTTGAGGCCACCCTGGCACACGGCCCAGCCACCCCAAGGCTGGTCGAGAGCCTGTCCTTCCACTGCCCCCCTTGCCCACTCCATGTCCAGTACACTGCCCACCACCTCCTAGTGGGCAGCCTGGCTGCCTCACACCCAGAGAAGATCCAGTGACTTGACTGGCCTAGGGACCTCTGCACCTTGAGTCTTTTCCTCATGACCTTGCTTTTCCCCCCCAGCAGCCTCCACTGCACAGATGAGAAAGAACAGGTGACATGTGCCTCCCCTGGCCACTTCCCAGCTGCTGGCCTCAGCCCTTCCTATGACCTCCAGGTACTTGAGTGGCCACACCTGGAACCATAACTGCCCTGCTCTGGGGAAGAGTCCGGGAGCCCTGCTCTGCAGAAGCTCCTTTCTGGTGAGTTGGACTCAGGGCTGGTTTGGGGAGCACCGAGTGACCTTCCAGCGAGAATGCACATCACACTTGGCACAGTATGCCGTGTCTCCCAGCCCTCGCACACCCTGTTCCTTGGGCTGGACAGATGATACAGCCCCTGGACATCCTTTTTCTTTCCTGGGGGCTTGCCCTGCCCTCCTGCTCTCCCAGCAACCTGGGCGGTCCCTTATGGCTGTGTTTATTCATTTGCCCACCAGGCTTCCTACTAAAGCCATGAACTTCTTGGGGGCCACACTGGGTGCAAGGGTCCCAGCACCAAGCTCACAGCATCTGGTGAGGACCTGCCCATTGCTCTGCCCCACAGTGCCCACCCCCAACCCCCATCAAGCACACAGAAAGACCCAGACTGGGCAGTGGCGGGGGTGGGGGGGGTCAAGCGGGGTGGGNGGAAGGTTTCCAAGCCCAGAAGCTGCTCTTCCCTTTCCTTTCCCAGAGCAGGGAGGCAGGCACGGTGAGTTCCTGTGGAGCGCCAGTGAGAGCGTGAGAGGGAGGACCTCAGGAGCCCTCCGGGCTGGGGGCCTTTCTGCGCTGCTCTGGGCACATCCACCTCAGCCGCCCCTCCCACCCCCTTCTCCACAGAACTGAAATGGGCTCAAATCTTGGGAGAATCAGACCCAGTAAGAAAGGGCTTCCAGCATTTTTTTTTTTTCAAAAATGCAAATCCAACTGAGAGTGTTTTTTTCCTTAATTAATTAATTAATTAAATTGCCGTGTCATTCAAAAAGAAGAACCAAAACAGACATCCCCCAGCATTTGTTTCAGACACTTCAGTGAATGGAAAGCAATGTTCCTGCTGGGCCTTTTTAGGGATTACCCCACGCTGTGGATGTTTCCTCCTAATGGCCTAATCTGGTTGGCAGGGGCCAGCCTCAGGCCTGAGAAAGTCTCCTGGGGGGTCTGGAGGTCAGTCCCTGTGGACCCATGGGACTGCAGGGTCTCTGGCTGTAGGCTCCCAGAAGGATTCTGCAGCTGGGCAGCAGGGTCAGATGGGCTGTCCCCTCCTGTCCACACAGAGCGGCCACCCCCACCAGGCAGCGGACCACTGGTGCCTTTGGGCTGAGGGGCCTCGGCTTCTCTCAGATCAGGCTGAGTTACTCAGAGAAGAAGCATCTCCCCCCCAACCCCCCGCCCCCATGCTCTACTTGAAAAGGACACTCAGGTGACTGTGAAGAGTCCCCCGGCACCACCCCAACCTCCAAGGGAAGAACTGAGGAGGGGTCTCCCTGCCCAGGGTCGCAACGCATCCTGGCTCCTGACTCTGGCCCAGCTCCCCCACTCTGCCTCCCCCAGGCTGGCAGGGAGCGGGCTGTGCAGAATGCATGTGAGGCTGGCACGGGTGGGGGCGACATGGACGACAGGCACCCTCCCCTCTGGGCACACACTTCATCTATACTTTGCTCAGTGATTCAGTCCTAAGTGAGGAACCTCAATAGCGTACTCTCCCTGGTCCAGAGGGGAGAAGGCCCTGGGTGGAGGGAAACCCCTTCTCCAGTGCCAGCTTCCAGAAACTCTGGAGTATCTCAGCTTGGGGGGCTCCCACAGGGGCCCAACTGCTCACCAAAACCAAATTTTGTCTTGAAGAGGGAGGAAAATAGCTTTGCCATTTTAAAAATTTTGTCCATTAAGGGTGTTGTCACAAAACCACCTCTATCTACTACAACCATTCCACTAAAAAAAAAAGGATGTTTTTACGTCTGAAAAAACCCTTATATTAAAAACTGGATACATTTTGCTTTATAAAAACAAGGCTGCTCTCGTTTTCTTATTTTATCTGATACCAGGGGCGCTCTGTTGGGGCCCCCAAGGCAGGCTGAGTCGGTCCGACCGAGAGGCCTAGTGAGGCAGACCCTGCGAGTTTGGGGGACGGATGGCCAGGTGCTGTCGCAGGTTGCCTCCTCCCCAGACACAGCCCCCAGGGTCCCAGGTGTCATTCGGAGCAGCCAGGCCAGCCCAGGTGTTTCCTGGAGAGTCCCTGGCCCCAGGCCCTGGAGGCTTGAGCTGGGTGTGTCCTCCCTCCCAGGCATCTCTGGCCTCCACGGCTGGCACCGCCAGCTGGCCAGGGCTGCCCCAGACACGCAGCATGTTCTGAGCCAGCAGCTGCACAAAGCCGCATTGTGGGTCTCAGCCTGGCTGGCAAGCACGTGACCGCAAGGGGTGGGCGTTGGGCCGGAGGGGTGTGCCCCAACGCCTTCCTTCTGATCCGGACTCTGCATCCTCACATCTGACCCCACACAGCAGGAGCCTGGCCAGGAAGGGTTTGGGGGACCATGGAAACAGAAGAAAACACAGACTTGTGAAACAAGAGAGGGCCTCTTGTCCAGGGTGCACCAACTGGGCTCCTTCTGGGGTCTGCTGGGCACCTAGGCCCTGACTTGACCCCAGCCTCATCTTTCAGTCTCTGTCACTGGCCCCTTCTCCATGAGAGGGCCTCTGAGCCCAGTGTTCTCAGAGATTTGGCCCTAAGGCACAGAGAGGGGCTGTGGGGTCACCCTAGTCAGGGTGCAGTGTAGGGCAGAGCCAGGACCAGGGCCTGCCCCCAGCCCGGGGCTCCCACACACTCCCTCTTCCTTCCAGTCCACAGGTCGTTCTGACATCGGGCCCCCAGCCTGGGCCACACTTGGCTGCAGGGAGGAAAGGGAGCCCCTGAACTCAGAGCTCCAGCCACCCACAGGTGACCCCAGGAATATGGCTTTTATGCAGAACAGAAAAGAGCAAGGATGTTCTCCCCATGTCCGTGGACTCCTTCCCTGAGCCCACAGATCCGCTCAAGACTCTCACAAACTGGAAAAAAAAAAATACCCAGAGAAGCAGAGCCTCTCCCCTTGACCCGGCGTGTGTATGCCCACCACCGTGTTCCTCTCCCTCCCAAACTCCGGACTAACGGGGGCATGGTTGGTGTGTCGAGGCGTGTTCTACAAAATGGGATAGGATACCACCAAAAAATACTTAGGAAGACCCCAAAAGAATACGGAAAGCATGTACCCCAGCTATTCCCCTGAAAAGTTCCATCTTGGTGAAGGAACTACTGTCCTCCTGCTGGCCCAGACAAGATCCCACGGTGACCCTCTAGTGTCCTCCCTTCCCTCGTTCCCTGTATCCCTTTGTCACACTGTACAGGGACCCCTGCCCCCTTCAGAGCCCACAAGAGGAGCCCTGTTCCAGAGCCTTCCTCAGCTGGGCCTCTCCCCGTAGGCCGGGGGTCTGGAGGCCCAGGGGACATGCTCACTCAGAGCCTCTCCCCCCTTCCAGGTCATGCAGCAGGTACCAGGGACCTGGAAATTCCCTGTCAAATGACCCCACCTGCTTCCTGGACCTTCCTGGGCCTTCCTGGGCCTTCCTAGCATCGCTTCTCCATAGCTGTGCACATCTGGGAGCTTGGGGTTTCCGGTGAAGGGAGGAGCGTGCTGGGCAGAGAGTGGGAGCCAAGGGAACAGGTGGGGCCCAGGCTAGGGCTACTTCCTTGGGCTTACAAGGGAGTCTAGGAGGCTACATTTGAGCCTGGCCTTCCAGATGGTTGTGAAGATGTGAGTGCATCAGGGTGAATAGGTAGAAAGCGTTTCAAAAGCAAAGTGTCTGGCTGGACCCATCACTTTCTCCCATTAGGACGGAGAGCAGGTAGGCTTTCCCTAACATTCAACCCTGCAGGCCTGAAGGGCACCTTGGCCCTGTAGATTTCAGATCTGTCCCCCTCTCTGCTGGCATTGTTGCCTGAGCTGAGGCCACGTGCCTCCCCTCCTCCTTCTACTTACCCTAACACAGAGGTCAGGCCCCGCTCCTTGCCTGAGGCTCTGCACGATAGCAGAACAGCTCCACTGAGGAGGAAACGTGGGACCTGGCTCCCACCTCACGCCCTTCCCCTCGTTTCTGAGGCACATTAATTTCTCTGGGTGGTCATCACCCCGTGCCCTTACATGCCCCCACCCCCGCCAGGTTTGCGAAGTGACCGCCCCTTTTTGTCCCCACCGCTCCCTTCTTCCACCACTGGAGAGCACAGTGGGTTGCTTACCCCCCACCATTCCCCTTTTCCTTGCCGTTTGGGATCTATTTTGATTGAGGTCCTCCTCCTCTCGCCAACGACAGGGGATCCAACCTGCTGGGCCATGGCTAGCCACTCTACCCTCATCCCCCTGGCTAGGGGCTGGTGACCTGTCTCCTGACAATGAGATGTGAACCAAAGTCTGCTGGGAGTCCCTGGGAAGGTTTCCTCTCTGATAAAGTGGACTCCCAGAAAGAAGAGGTCTAGCACGTCCTGCCATTCACATCTTCTACCAGCTGAGGGTGAAGCCTCGCCCTGAGGAGTGCTGTTCCAGGAGTATGGCACTTGTCACTGCCCTTGCCTCTCCCTGCACTTCCTGCCCTGAGCTGCTCTGTTCTGGAGGCTCCATCCCGCCTGAGTCTTGGGTCTTTGCCCCTCACAGCCCAGTGCACCTCTCACCCCCTGCAGAGTCCTCCCCTCCCCAGGCTCTACCAGGGTCAGTCCACCGCGCTACACTCGGAACCCCACCACGTTACATCCAGCACCCCACAATGTGTCTCTGGAGGGTGGGGGTCATCTCTTACCCAGAGCCATGCCCTGCTCCCCACCACCCCTGTCCCCATGTGCTGGCTGCAGACCAGATATATCCAAGAGTGTTCCACAGAGTCGGCTGAAACAATGCATTTCTTACAAAACGTCCACGGATGAACCTGCCTGTTTCTCATTGTGCAATACGCTTCAGGTCCATGAGGTATTAGATTTCTGAACTAGGAAAACATTTCTCTCTCCCTTGAGATTAATTATCAGCTTCTATTACAGGCCTCCAGTCTCTTATGCACAGTTCCAGAAATCTAAATATTTCTGAAAACCAAGACTTTTCCATAAGTTAGTGGCAAACGCATTTCATGGCAAAACCTGACCTGGTCAGATATAAAGGTAATTCAAGTCTCAGAGTGAATATTTATATATTTCACTGCAGAAAAATGAATATGGTTGTAATGGGTTGTTGCCCCCAATCCTGTTAGAGTATTACCTAATATATAGTATTTACACGTTACTAATCGCCTAAGATTCAAATGTTCTGAATTCAGAAAAACATCCTCCCCCCAGGGCTTCTGATAAGGAGTCATGGGACTGTGTTAGAAAGCAAGAGCTTTGCAATACACTTCATTTTCCTTTTTTTTTGCCCTGGCTACCAAGAAAGTCAAATTTAAACAATTAAACTTATTCACAGCAACTAGCTTTTGTCTAAAGTTTCTTAGTACAAGTATTCTGTCCTTTCATAACTTGTCTTTAGAAAATTATCTGAGCAACATAGCTTCCTTGAATTTGTGTCTTTTATTTTAGCTGGCTTCACATTATTATTTTTAAAGTGAAATGAATATAAAATTTGAATGAATATAAATTTATTGCAAGTGAGAATCCAGAGGATTCTCTGGACTAATGGGACAGATGGTCCCTAATGTCCCTGTCTGCCATCCTGCCTCCTAAGGGGTATGCCTGTGGCTGGGGCTGACATGATTATGGATTCTCTCTGTGCCTCACCACATGCCCAGGGGAGACAACAGACACTCCCCTTCCATCCCCGATGACCTCCATCCTTGGTGGCTTCTCGGTCAATCCATCCACTCTCAACATCCATCCAGCCACCACCCAGATGCAGGGACAGCCCACTCAGATCAGTGCAGCAGATAGCTCGTTTGTAGATTTGCATTGTTGACAAGCTTCTCCCAAATATTCCCATCAGATCCCTCCTACTAGGGAACCTCAAAAATAATGTTTGTACAAGTCACACATTAGGAGTCAATTTTCGTATAAAATGATTTGTGTGGATATACAAATAATAGGGTACACGTGCTTATTTACTACAATAATAATGAAGACTATTGCTAAATGATGGAATTATGGGTGATTCTTTTTTTTACTTGTCATTATATTCTAAATTTTCAGTGATAAGTATTACTTTTGTAATAACAATAAGAACTACAAGTTTGCTTTTAATCCCCTTTGCAAATACTACTATAGAGCAGTATTTTAGGATGTGGCAGCTTTTTCCTAATCAAAAGCTTCACTGGATCTTCATAAAGCACTTTCACATGGATAGGCCAGAAATCTATCCTAAAAGGCAATCCAACCGCACAAAAATTACTATAGTTCAAGTTTCTGGGACTGTCTCCTTTATCAGGTAACATTTTAAAAAACTGGCTAGAGCTTTGTCTACATGATGTCAAAGCAGTCAGATAATTCAGTAATTCCAATGGAAATAAGCAGAGTCGCACTTCCTGATACGACAGAGCAATTGGCCGAAGATGAGCCCTCCTGCTGTAAACAAGTTGAAAACCAGGGGAAAAAAACATGAAATGACTATTTGCAGATATCGGACAACAGGCAACGTAGCAATGTGATCCCACAGAGAAGCTAAACAAATAACATGAGCCCTGTAATCTACCTGGCTTCCTGCCTGTAGGCATTTACTGGACCCCAGTGCAGAGAGGGCACTCCGGCAGAGAATAGCAGTCTTGTCGAGTTGAGGAGACAAAACTGTGCTTTGGGGAGGCTGAAGAAGCCGGACTTTGTGGAGGTAGAGAACTTGATAGGAGGGATCCAAGCAGGAAAGGGGTTCAGGAATCTGCATAGGGTCCCTCTGAGTCTTTGGATGGACCCTAATATGACCTGTGTAAGGTGAATGGGACTGAACAGAGGACAAGTACAGGTGCAGTTGGCAGAGCTCACAGAGGGTTGGGAGGCACTTCAGCTCTGACCGGTTAGAGTGCGGAGTCCTCACTGAACACCAAATTAATTCAATAGAAACTCCCAGAGAGGCCATATCTTAGGAATACGGCTGAAATAAACCCTGAATAGAGGCTTAGCAAAGTTTAAAAATGAGCTTGAAAGGTTCAAGTTGGTACACAAAGAAACTAAATGCTTTGTGTTTCAGAACAAAATGCAACACTCTGTAAAGGAAGACAACAAAATCCAGACCTTCAACAATATAATAATGTCAAGTCCAGCATTAAATAAAAATTATTAGCCATGCAAAAGTTGGGGAAATCTAACCCATAAGAAAAAGAAAAATGAGTCAATAGTAATAGACTGAGAAATAACAGAGATGATGGAATTAGAAGTCAGCAATTTTTTAAAAAGTTCTTATATACATACTCAAGGATTTAAACAAAAATGAAAACAGTGAGAGGAGGCATTGAAACCATAAAAAGATAGAAACAAATGGAAACTCTAGAGCAAAAAAAGATATGTCTGGGATGAAAAATTCACTGGGCAGAGGTTCCTGATCTGGGGCAGATGGAAGACATACATTTCATCCTGTCTCTCCACTGAACGGAACTAGGATTCCTGGGCAGAATGCATGGAGCAGTTCTCTGGGAACTCTGGAAAGTAAATGGTGAACAGGCAGGAGAATGAGGCCAGAATTCAAAGTGCCAAGCAAATTGGTGGTTGGCTGCCTATTTACTTTTCCTCCATTATTGCCCAGCCTGGACTCACAGGCACTCCAAAACATGGAAGGGCATAGTGGGTGTAGACAAAAACAGCCCCAAGAGAAACTCCATCTTCCTCATCTAAAGAGCAGGAAAGGGGACTCCTGTCAGAGAGTGAGGACAACACCTTGGTCATCTTTCTGTGTTCTCTGTCACCAGCCCCAAACAGTAATTGTGGCAGTAGTGACAACAATGGCAGTGGCCATAGGGAGGGTGCCCAAAGCTCTAATGGAGGTGAAACCTTCTCTGTGACCAGAAAAGCTGTGGCACCAAGAGTGTGGGATGAACTCTTACTGCTTTTTCTCTCCCTGTGCCCTCCCATAGATTGGTCCTGCATGCTGTTGCAGTCATGGGAAGTGTACAGCAGAGCAGAAAACTAAACCCTGGCTTTCTGGCCACCAGATGAGGAAGCAGGCTCCAGAGGTCTGGAGATAATAGGGATGAAGAAGCTCAAGAAAGCAATCCCAAGGAGCTATGTATGAATTCCTGGTTCACCTATGAGCTGCATATGCATGGGTCTGTCCCTAAACAGTCTTTGAGAACTGGCTAAAAGTAGATCACCAGCCAGATGCTACACAGGATGTATAGGAAGAGCAGATCTAAACAGCACTGCAAAGTCCTTGAACACTGAGTTGGATTTGGAAACAGTCCACAGAAGGTGGGTCAGAACTTGCAGCCTGGGGACACCTGGGTGGCTCAGTCGTTGGGTGTCTCAGTCATTATGTGGCTGCCTTCGGCTCAGGTCATGATCTCAGCATTCTGGGATTGAGCCCCGTGTCAGGCTCCCTGCTCAGCAGGAAGCCTGCTTCCCCCTCTCTCACTTCCCCTCTTGTATTCCCTCTCTTGCTGCCTCTCTCTGTGTCAAATAAATAGTAAAATATTAAAAAAAAAAAAAAAAGAACTTGCATCCTGAATCTAGTAGACCAGGTCGGTGATCTACTAAAACAAAAATATCAACATTCTCTTTAGAATTTAAAGAAGACACAGAGTCATATAACATAATAGGCAAAATGGCCAGGACGTAACACAAAATGCTTTGTATTGAAGAACCAGAAAAATCTCAATCTGCAAGGAACAAGACAATCAAAACACATCAACCCTAATGACACAGACATTGGAATTATCAAAGACTTAAAGCAGTTGTTACAACCATGCTTCAATAAGTAAGGGGAGATTCCCTTGAGATAAAAGGGAAGATCGAAAATTTCAGCAAACTGGGTGGGCTCAATATCAGAATGAAGAACAGAAGAAGGAGTCAGTAAACCCAAAGATAGAGCAGTGGAAATAATCTAATCTGAATGACAGAGAGAAAAAAATAATTAACAGAGCATCAGGATTCTGTGGGGTAATACCAAAAGATCCAACATTTGTGCCAGTAGAGTTTCGGAATGAGAAGATAAAGACTGTGGTGCTGAGTAATATTTGGCTGAAAACTCCCCAAATTTGCTATAAGACAGAAACACATAGATTCAAGAATCTCAGTGAACTCCAAGCAGATAAAACTCAAACAAATCCATGACTAAAACATCATAATCAAAGTGCTAACTACAGACAAAGAAAAAAATCTTGAACACATCCAGAGAAAAATGATGCATTAAATAGGGGCACATGAATTTGAATGACAGTAGATTTCTCACCAGAAGCCATAGAAAATAGAAGAATGTGGTACAAATTTTTATAGTACTGAAAGAAAAAAATATACTGTCCACCCAGAATTCTATATCCAGTGAAAACATCCTTCAAGAATGAAAGTGAAGTAAAAAACATCATAAGGTAGGGGCGCCTGGGTGGCACAGCGGTTAAGCATCTGCCTTCGGCTCAGGGTGTGATCCCGGCGTTATGGGATCGAGCCCCGCATCAGGCTCCTCCTATGAGCCTGCTTCTTCCTCTCCCACTCCCCCTGCTTGTGTTCCTTCTCTCGCTGGCTGTCTCTATCTCTGTCGAATAAATAAATAGAATCTTAAAAAAAAAAAAAAACATCGTAAGGTAAAGGAAAACTACGAAAATTTATTGCCAGTAGACCTGCCCTAAAAAAAGAAAAAATTCTGAAGGAAAATTTTTAGATGGGAGGGGGCACTTGAAAGATCAGGAATTAAGGAAAAATACAGAAGCAGCAAATATCTGAGTAAATACAAGACTACTTTGATCTCCTTAAATTCTTTAAAATATGCATGACCACTGAACATACAAAGTGTAACATTGTCTGACGGGATTTTTAATGTAGGCAGATGCAATACATATGAAAACTACAGCATTACGAGAGAAAGGTAAAGAGACCTATATGATGGTAAGATTTTAAAATTCCACTCAAAGTGGTAAAATATTAATTCTATGTAGATTTTGAAAAGTTAAGAATGTGCATTGTAATACATAGTGCAAACCACTTTATAAAATTCAAAGGGATGGAGTAAAAAATTCAAAAATGAAATATTAAATACCAAAATACATTAATAATCCAACTGAAAGAAGAAAAGGAGAAACACCAAAACAAAACAAAACAAACAAAGGGAACAAACAGAAAGTAAATAATAAAATGGTAGGCCTAAATACAAGTTTATAAAAAATTCCATTAAATGTAAATGGTCTAAACATACAAATTAAAAGAGATTATTAGAATGGAATAAAGAAAAAACACAAATTATATGCTGCCAATAAGAAACCCTCTTTAAATATGATGCTATAATAGGATAAAAGTAAATGGATGCAAAGTGATATACCATGCAAACACTAATAACAAAATTGGAGTGGATATACAAATATCAGAAAAAGTAGACATCATAGCAGTGATAAAAGTCATTACACCAAGAAAATATGAGCCTTAACTATCTATGCATCTAACAAGAGAGTTTTGGATACATGAAGCAAAAATCGAAAAAACTGAAGGAAGAAATGGGCATACACAATTACAATTTGAGACTTCAACACCCCTCTCTCAGTAAGCAATAGGACAAGTAGAACAGAAAATTGGTAAGGATTTAGAAGAATTGAACACCACTGTTTACTAAAGGGATCTAAATGACATTTATAGACTATTCCACACAACAATATCAGAACACAAATTCTTTTTTTTTAAGTGCACTTGGAACATTTGCCAAAATAGATAAAGTTCTGTATCATAAGACAACCATAACAAATTTAAAATAATTTAAATAATTCAAAGCATATTCTCTGACAATAACAGAGTTAAACTGGAAATCAGTAGCAAAAAGTAACAGGAAAATCAACAAACACTTATAAATTAACACTTCTAAATAATCCATTTGACAAGAAAATGTCTCAAGGGAAATTAAAAAAATATTTTTAAAAGAAATTGAAAATACAATACGTCCAAGTTTGGAGGATACACCTAAAGCACTGGTTAGAGGAAACATTTTAACACTTAATGCTTTTATTAGAAAAGAAAAAAAAATTCACCTCAAAAATCTAAGTTTCTACCTTAGTAAAGTGACAAAGTAGAGGAAAATACATGAAAAGCAAGCAGAAGGAAATACGGAGCATAAATCAGTGAAAATGAAAGCAGAAGAACAATAGAGAAAATCAGTGAACAGAGAGATGATTCTTTTAAAAGGTCAATAATTCATTAATATGGCTAATAATTCATTAGCCTCTAACCAAGCTCTGTGTGTGTGTGTGTGTGTGAGAGAGAGAGAGAGAGAGAGAGAGAACAAATAACCTGTATTAGTACTTAAAGAGGGGATATCACTACACTTCCCACAGACATTACAAGGGAATTCTATGAACAACTCTATGCACATAAATTTGATAATTTAGACAAAATGAACTAACTCTCTGAAAGCTACAAACTATCAAAACCCACCCCAGGAGAAACACAACATGAATAGTTCTAAGTCATTTGGAGAAATTGAATTTGCAGTTAAAATGTTTTTTGGAAAAGACATCTTCAGATCCAAAAGGTTTCAGTGGTAAATTCTATTAAAACTTTACAGAAGAAATAACAAAAAATGTTGCATAATCTCTTACCAAAAGAATAATATAATAGGAGGAGAAACTTTTCAATTTATAAGGCCAGTATTACCTTGATACTAAAACCAAACGGTATTAAGGAAAAGCAAACTATGGACTACAATACCTCACAAAAATAGCCACAAATAATCTCAAGAAAATATTGACAAATAGAATCCAAAAGTATATATTTTTAAATTACTTCAGGTATATGAGGGCATTATCCCGGGAGTACAAGGCTGGTTCAACACTTGAAAATCAATCAATATAATTTACCATACTAACATATTAAAGAAGAAAAACTATATGATCATATCAATTGATGCAGAAAATATTTAAAAATTTCTAATAGCCATTTATGATTTAAAAAGGTTTCCACAAACTAGCAGTAGGGGAAACTTCCCTAATTAGATAAAGGGCATCTATAAAAAACCTACAACTAGCTTCATAGTTAATGGTAAATGACTGAACGCATCCTCCCAAGATCAGGAACAAGGCAAACATATCTGCTCTTGCCACTCCATTCAACATTGTAATGGAAGTAGTAGTCAGTGCAATTAGGCAAGAAAGAGAAATGAAAACATACAGATTTTATAAGAAGACATAAAACCATCTCTATTCACAGGCAGCATGTTTGTCTATGGACAAAATTGTAATGAATATGCAAAAGAGATCCTAGAATTAAAGAATTCGTTTTTCAGGGTTTCAGGATAAAAGATCAACATGTAAAAATCAATTGTATTTTTTTTATATAGTGGCAATGAACAATTAACAACAAAAATTTTTTTAAAAGATTTTATTTATTTACTTGAGAGAGACAGTGAGAGAGAGAAAGCATGAGTAGGGGGAGGGGCAGAGAGAGAAGCAGGCTCCCGACTGAGTGGGGAGCCTGATTTGGGATGTGATCCTGAGTCTCCAGGATCATGACCTGGGCGAAGGCAGATGCTTACCTGACTGAGCTACCCAGGCACCCCAACAACAAAATTTTTTTAAAAAACATATTGTAGCTCCAAAAATGAAATATGTACTATAAATATACAAAACATATTCATATCTATATGCTCACAACTATAAAATATTGATGAAAGAAATAAAACATATCTACATATAGCTATAGAAAGATATACCATCCTCATGAATTGCAAGACTCAAGACATATTTGTTTATATGTCAATTTTCCCAGAACTGACCTATAGATTCAATGCTATTCCAAAAAAAATTCCAGCAAGTTTGTTTTTGTATATATAGATGAGATAATTCTAAAATTTGCATGGAAATGAAAAGAAGCTAGGATTCCCAAAAGAATTTTGAAAAAGAAGAATAAAGTTCAAGGATTCGCACTACTCAGTTTTGAGACTTCTTATAGAGATAATTCAGTCAAGATGGTATGTTATTAGTGAAGGGATAGAAACATAGATCAATGGAATGGATTCAGGAGTCCAGAGATAAACCCACATAAATTTGGCCAATTGATTTGCTAAATTATTTCTGAACTTTAAAAATTGATATAAAATTCACATACCATAAAATCCACATTTTATTTATTTTGTTTTTTTTTTAAAGGTTTTATTTATTTATTTGAAAGAGAGAGAGAGAGCACGCGTGCATGCGTGTGCGCGCACACACACGCACGAGTGAGCAGGGGGAGGAGCCAAAGGAGAGAAACAAGCAGACTCCATGCTGAGCACAAAGCCCAATGCAGGGCTCAATCTCACAATACTGAGATCATGACTGAAATCAAGAGTTGGATGTTTAACTGACTGAACCACCCAGGCACCCCCAGATCCACCATTTTAAAGTGTCATTTGTTTTTAGTGTACTGAAGAGTTTGTGCAGACATCATCACCATTTTGTTGCAGAACATTTTCATCATCCCTAAAAACACCTGCACTCATTAGTAGTGACTCCCCATTCCTTCATCCACCAGTCCCTGGAAACCACAAATTTCCTTTCTGTCTCTATGGATTTGCCTATTCTGGACACTTCATATAAATGAAAACGTATTACATAACACATAAACTAGACTTTTTTGAGTCTGGTTTCTTTCACTTAGCTAAATTTTTTTTCAAGATTCATCCATGTGGTAACATGTATCAGTACTTAATTCCTTCTTATGGTTGAATAATAATCCATCGTATAGATATACCACATTTTGTGTATCCATTCATCAGCTGGTGGACATTTGGGTGGTTTCTACTTTGACTATTTGAATAATGCTGCTATAAACATTAGAGAACAAGTTTTTGTGTGGACATATGCTTTCATTTTTCTTGGGACTATATTTATAAGTGTAATTGCTGGATTATATGGTAACTTTATGTTTAACCGTTTGAGGAACTGCCAGACCTCTCCCCCTAGCAGTGTACGAATGCTCTGATATCTCAACATCCATGCTACTACTTGTTCTTATTTGTCTGGGATATTTGATTATAGCTACCCTAGTGGGCATGAAGTGGTATCTCATTGTGGTTTTGATTTTCATATCCCTCATGACTAATGATGAGTATTTTTTCTTGTTTTTACTGATCATTTGTGTATATTTCATATATTTGTATATTTGGGGAAATGCTCAAATCCTTTGCTCATAATTTAATTAATTGGGTTTCTTTTTGTTGTTGAGTTGTAAGAGTATATGATACACATATTCTGGATATTTGATGCTTACCAATATATGATGCGCAAATTTTTTTCCATTTCTGTGGGCTGGTTTTCCCTTTGTGATAGTGTTTTATGAAACACAAAAGCTTTTAATTTTGATAAGGCCCAATTTATCTAATTTTTCTTTTGTCACATACTCTAGGTATTTTTATATCTAAGAAACCATTGTCTAATCCAAGGTGATAGAGATTTACATCTATGTTTTCTTCCAAGAGTTTTATAATTTTATCCCTAATATTTAGATATTTGATCCATTTTTAGATAATTTTTGTAAACGGTACGAGATAGGGGTACAAATTCATTCTTATGCATATGAATATCCAGCTGTCTCAGCACATTTATTGAAAAAAATTATTATTTCCTCACTAAGTCGTCTTGGAATCCTTGTTGAAAATGAAAATGAAAATGAATCCTTGCTGAAAAACCTACATGTGTAGGTTTATTTCTGGACTATCAATTCTATTACATTCATCTATGTATCTATCCCTATGCCAGGCCTAAATAGTGTTGGTCACTAGCTTTATATTAAGTTTTGAAATTGGAAATTGGAAATTCCCTCAACTTTGTTTTTCTTTATAAAGATTGTTTTATCCATTTTGGGTTTCTTGTATTTCCCTATAAATTTTAGGACGAGCACATCAATTTTTGCAGAAAACCCAGCTGAGATTTTGATAAGGACTGTGATGAATCTGCAAATCAGTCTGGAGAGTATCGCCATCTTAATAATGTCAAGCCTTCCAATCAATGACTATGTGATATCTTTCCACTTATTTAGGTCTTCTTTAATTTCTTTCAATGATGTTTTGTAGTTTTCAGTGAAGAAATATTGCACTTCTAACGTTAAACTTATTCCTAAGTATTTTTTTATATAATCATAAGTTGAATTGTTTTATTAACTTTCTTTTTGGTAGTGTACAGGAATTCAATTGATTTGGTACATTGATCTTATATCCTACAAACTTGCTGAGCTCATTATTAGTTATAATAGTTTTTTAGTGAATTTCTTATGATTTTCCATATATAAGATCATGTGCAAATAGAGTTTCACTTTTTCTTTTCGGTCTGGATGTCTTTTGTTTTCTTTTCCTTGCTTAAGTTCCCTGGCTAGAACCCAGATTATAATGTTGAATACAAGGGGTCAGAGTATACATCCTTGTTTTGTTCTTCATTTTAGGAGGTAAGCATCCAGTCTTTCAACATTAAATGTGATGTTAGCTGTGGGTTTTTAAAAAATACTTATTAATTTTTTGGGGGGGGAGGAGCAGAGGGAGACAATCTTCTTCCAGACTCCCTGCTGAGCTTGGAGCCAGACGCAGTGGCTCAGTCTCAGAGCCATGAGATCATGACATGAGCCAAAACCAAGTGTTGGATGCTCAACCGACTGAGCCACCCAGGTGCCCCAGCTGTGGGTTTTTAATAGATGTTCTTTATCAGTGGAGGAAGTTCCTTATAGTCTTAGTTTGTTCAGTGGTTTCTTTTTTTAGTCATGAAAGTGTGCTGGATTTCATCAAATGCTATTTCTCTATCTATTGAGATCATGTGTGTTTTGTCTTTTATTCTATTAATATAGTATACAATATAATATTTGTATATACACTAATTGCTTTTATATGTTGGACCAACTTTGCATCCCCAGGATAAATCCAATTTTGTCATGGTGCAAATGTTTTTACATGTTGCTACTTTTGGTTTATTAGTATTTTGTTAAGAATTTTTGCATCTACATTCATAAGGGATAATGGCCTAAACTTTTCTTGTGATGTGTTTGGTTTTGGAATCAGAGTAATCCTGGCCTCACAGGATGAGTAGGACAGTGTTTTTACCTCTTCTATTTTTTGGACAAGTTTGTAAAAGATTGCTATTAATTTTCTTAAATGTGTGGTAGAGTTCACCAGTGAAACCATCTAGTCTGGGCTTTTCTTTGTGGGAGGTTTTTGATTAGCAATTCAGTCTCTCCACTTGTTATAGGTAAGTCTATACAGATTTCCTATTTCTTATTGCATCAGTTTCAGTAGTTGGTGCCTTTCTAGTAACTTGTCTGTTTCATCTAGGTTATTTAATTTATTGGATGCAATTGTACATAGTATTTCCTTATAATCCTTTCTTTCTTTTTTTTTTAAAGATTTTATTTATTTATTTGACAGAGATAGAGACAGCCAGCGAGAGAGGGAACACAAGCAGGGGGAGTGGGAGAGGAAGAAGCAGGCTCACAGCAGAGGAGCCTGATGTGGGGCTCAATCTCGTAACGCCGGGATCACGCCCTGAGCCGAAGGCAGATGCTTAACCGCTGTGCCACCCAGGCGCCCCCCTTATAATCCTTTCTATTTCCATATGATGGTAAAGTCTCTTTTCATTCCTGACTTAGTCATTTGAATTCTCTCTCTCTCTCTATTTTTTTTTTTTTTTTTGTCAGCTTATCTTAACGTATGTTGATTTTGTGGGTCTTTTCAAATAATCAACTTGTGGCTTTCAATATCATTTTTCTATTATCGATTTCATTTATTTCAGCTCTAGTCTTCATTATTTCCTTCCTCCACTTGATTCATGTTTCGTTTTTTCTTTTCCTACTTTATTAAGGTAGAAGTTTAGGTTTTCTAACTCAAGATCTTTCTTCTTCTTAAATATAGGTATTTATGGCTATAAATTTCCCTCTGAATTCTGGTTTCATTGCATCCACAAGTTAGGGTATCATTTGCTTTCATTTGATTGATCTCAATTTTCTAATATTTTTATGTTGTCTTTTTTGACACTGGTTATTGAGGAGTATTTTGTTTTGTTTCCATATATTTGTGATTTTATCAAATTTTCTTCTAAATATTTTTTGACAAGTGTACAAAGGCAATTCAATGAAGAAAGGATAGTTGTTTCAACAAATTGTGATGTAACAACTGGACATTCACATACGCAAATATAAACCTGAACCTAATCCTTACACATTATAAAAATTTATTCAACATTGATTATGAATCTAAACTATATTACTATAAGCTTTTTAGGTGTAAACAAAGAAGAACATTTCCATGACCTGTCATTTACTTATTTATTTATTTATTTATTAAATGATTTTTTATTATATTATGTTAGTCACCATACAGTACATCCCCGGATTCCGATGTAAAGTTCGATGCTCCATTAGTTGCGTATAACACCCAGTGTACCATGCAATACGAGTCCTCCTTACCACCCATCACCAGCCATGACCTGTCATTTAGGCAGAAAGTTCTTTGACTTGACACTAAAACATAATACATAAAAAAAAAAAATCCAGAAATTGGAGTTCACCAAAATTTAAAAACTTTTACTCTACTTAAAACACTTAAAAAAAATTGTCCTTTCTAAACTATCCTCAGTCCTTTCTGCAACAGGAATTTCAATTTTTGAATCTATTCAATTTAGAACTTCATTATAAGCTCTCAAGTTGGTCTCCAACTTGTGTGTCATTTTTTTCATCTCTTTTACTCAGTAGCTGAGCCAAACAGTGGCTTGAGATGACTTCCCCAAGTCACCCCAGATAAATATACAACCTAAATAAAAATAAATTCTCACTATTCTCAACCAGCTTCAAGACAATTTCCCTAGTGTCCACTTCCAACAGATTGACACCCCGAGGCTCTGTCTGTACAGAAAGTCTTTTTTTTTTTTTTTAAGATTTTATTTATTTGANGATAGAGACAGCCAGCGAGAGAGGGAACACAAGCAGGGGGAGTGGGAGAGGAAGAAGCAGGCTCATAGCAGAGGAGCCTGATGTGGGGCTCGATCCCACAACGCCGGGACCACGCCCTGAGCCGAAGGCAGACGCTTAACCGCTGTGCCACCCAGGCGCCCCTGTACAGAAAGTCTTGAGTTGCCCCAGTTTCTTCGGAGGTCTTAGAGGACATACTGTGGAGTACTACAAGGCATTATTAAGAGAATGAGAAGACAAGCTACCTAGTGATAGATGATATTGCAACTGACAAATCTGACTGGTATCCAGAATATATAAAGAACCCTCGAAGCTCAACATTAAGAAACCAACGGCTCAGTTTTTAAAAATGGGCATTACCAAGTGTTGGTGAGGACCTAGAGCAATAGGCACTCTCATTAACTGCTACTGGGAATGTGAAGTGGGTCAACCACCGTGAAGAACAATCTAGTATATTTATATAAATTTAAGTCTTTACATTTACCATATGACCCAGCAATCCCACTTGTAGGTATTTTCTAGAGTAGAAAAACTTACGTTTATACTTGTACACAAAAGTTTATAGCATGCTTTTTCATAGTCACCCAAAACTGGAAACAACCAAATGTCCTTCCGTGCATGAATGGGTAGGTATCTGTACAATAGAATACTTTTCAACAGTAAAAAGGTAGAATTACTGATACATGCAACAGAATCCCAGGGTTGAGTCCTGCATAGGGCTCCCTGCTTAGCAGGAAGCCTGCTTCTTCCTCTTCTCTCCCTCTCTTGCCACACTCCCCACTTGTGCTCTCTCTCTCTCAAAGAAGTAAATAAAATCTTTCAAAAAAAAAAAACACTAAGAAGAATCAGCACAAAGACAATCACATAAAAGATCATTTTATTCAAATCACTAAAACTCTGTGATGAAGAGAAAATCTTGAAATCAGCCAGCGTATATAGGAAGAACAAAGATAATAATAACCATCAGAAACAATGCAGGACAGAAGACAATCAAAGGGCTGTATT
>NC_048226.1:21013264-21137598 GCF_002007445.2 Ailuropoda melanoleuca | reverse complement strand
CTCCCCCTGCTTGTGTTCCCTCTCTCACTGGCTGTCTCTGTCGAATAAATAAATAAAAATTAAAAAAAAAAAAGGGCTGTATTTATTTATTTATTTATTTATTTATAAAGATTTTTATTTATTTATTTGACAGAGAGAGACACAGTGAGAGAGGGAACACAAGCAGGGGGAGAGGAAGAAGCAGGCTCCCAGCAGAGCAGGGAGCCTGATGCAGGGCTTGATCCCAGCACTCTGGTTTCACGCCCTGAGCCAAAGGCAGACACTTAACAACTGAGCCACCCAGGCACCCCAACGGCTGTCTTTAAAGTGCTAGAGAGAGGGAGCTTTTCACTTTTTGGCCTTCAAAATATTTCTTCAGAAGAAAATTGGCTGTTTACAACAACAATATCAGTGTATAATGGGATTTGTTACTTATGTGAAAGTCACATATCTGATGACAATAGGGCAGAAAGATAACAACAGGATAACAAAGAACAGAGGGGGAAATTAAAGCATACAGTTGTAAGGTTTACATTTATGCGAGTAACTATAATATTATTTGCTAAGTTAATTTTGTAAATCCAAAGCAACTAGTAAAAGGATAAAGATAACAGATAATAGTAAGCCAATAGAGGAGATAAAAATGGAATATTTAAAAATATGCAATTCCAAAAAAGGCAAGAGAAGAAAAAAAAGACAAAATGGACAAAAAGAAGATAAATAGCAAGATGGCAAATTTTAAGCCAACCATATCAATAATTTTGAAAAAGTAAGGAACTAAATTAGAAGGCAGACAATGTTGTACTGAATTTTAAAAACACCCAAATAATATGTTATCTATAAAAGGTACACTTTTAATATAAACTCCAGAAAGAGAAACAGTAAAAGTATGGAAAAATATGTATTGTGTAAACACTAATTATAGATAATCTGAATTGATGCATTAATAACAGCTAAAATAGACTTCAGATAGAGGAATCTTACCAGAAGTTAGGAGAAGCATTTCATGTTATATGTGCCGCCAAAGCAAGCACAGGAATATTTCATATTAATAAATTCATCCATTCATCAAAAAGACAATCAACTGCTATGAACTCAATTGTGTCTCCCCAAAATTAGAGGTTGAATTCCTAGCCCGCAGTGTGACTGTATCTGGACATGGGATCTTAAAAAAACAATTAAGTTTAGGGGCGCCTCAGTGGTTCAGTCTGTTGGGCATCTGCTTTCGGCTGGGGTCATGATTCTGGGGTCCTGGGATTGAGCCCTGTGTCCGGCTCCCTGCTTGGCAGGGAGCCTGCTTCTCCCTCTCCCTCTGACCCTCCCCTCTGCTCGGGATCTTGCTCTCCCTCTCTCTCTGTCAAATAAACAAAAATAAAAATCTAAAAAAAATTAAAATAAAAAAATAAAATAAAAGGCAATTAAATTTAAATGAGGCCATAAAGGTGGGGCCCTAATCTANCCAGGGCTTGATCCCAGCACTCTGGTTTCATGCCCTGAGCCAAAGGCAGACACTTAACAACTGAGCCACCCAGGCACCCCAACGGCTGTCTTTAAAGTGCTAGAGAGAGGGAGCTTTTCACTTTTTGGCCTTCAAAATATTTCTTCAGAAGAAAATTGGCTGTTTACAACAACAATATCAGTGTATAATGGGATTTGTTACTTATGTGAAAGTCACATATCTGATGACAATAGGGCAGAAAGATAACAACAGGATAACAAAGAACAGAGGGGGAAATTAAAGCATACAGTTGTAAGGTTTACATTTATGCGAGTAACTATAATATTATTTGCTAAGTTAATTTTGTAAATCCAAAGCAACTAGTAAAAGGATAAAGATAACAGATAATAGTAAGCCAATAGAGGAGATAAAAATGGAATATTTAAAAATATGCAATTCCAAAAAAGGCAAGAGAAGAAAAAAAAGACAAAATGGACAAAAAGAAGATAAATAGCAAGATGGCAAATTTTAAGCCAACCATATCAATAATTTTGAAAAAGTAAGGAACTAAATTAGAAGGCAGACAATGTTGTACTGAATTTTAAAAACACCCAAATAATATGTTATCTATAAAAGGTACACTTTTAATATAAACTCCAGAAAGAGAAACAGTAAAAGTATGGAAAAATATGTATTGTGTAAACACTAATTATAGATAATCTGAATTGATGCATTAATAACAGCTAAAATAGACTTCAGATAGAGGAATCTTACCAGAAGTTAGGAGAAGCATTTCATGTTATATGTGCCGCCAAAGCAAGCACAGGAATATTTCATATTAATAAATTCATCCATTCATCAAAAAGACAATCAACTGCTATGAACTCAATTGTGTCTCCCCAAAATTAGAGGTTGAATTCCTAGCCCGCAGTGTGACTGTATCTGGACATGGGATCTTAAAAAAACAATTAAGTTTAGGGGCGCCTCAGTGGTTCAGTCTGTTGGGCATCTGCTTTCGGCTGGGGTCATGATTCTGGGGTCCTGGGATTGAGCCCTGTGTCCGGCTCCCTGCTTGGCAGGGAGCCTGCTTCTCCCTCTCCCTCTGACCCTCCCCTCTGCTCGGGATCTTGCTCTCCCTCTCTCTCTGTCAAATAAACAAAAATAAAAATCTAAAAAAAATTAAAATAAAAAAATAAAATAAAAGGCAATTAAATTTAAATGAGGCCATAAAGGTGGGGCCCTAATCTAGTAGGACCTTATAAGAAAAGAAAGAGACACCACAGCTCTCTCTCTCCCTCTCTTTGTGTGCACAGAGGCAAGACTATGGGAGAACACAGTAAGAAGGCAGCTGTCAACAAGACAAGGAAAGAGGCTTCTCCAGAAACCAAACCCTGTTGGACCTTGATCGTGGACTTTCCAGCCTCCAGAATAAGTTTCTATTGCTTAAGCCACCCCTTCTATGGTATTTCTTAGGGCAGCCAGAGAGAACTGAGACACTATCTTAAATGCATATGTACATAATAAGAAAGCTTCAAAATCCACAAGGCAAAAACAGAACTGAAAAGAGAAGTAGACAAATCCATTATCAGAGTGGGACATTTCAACACATGACACCTAGAAAATCAGTAAGGATACGGAAAACTTGAAGACACTACCAACCAACTTGACCTAATTGACATTTAATCCCACAACCGCTAGCGGCACCTTAGTTTCATGCACACGTGGGGCATTCACCAAAACGGAGCATATGCTAGATCATAAAACAAACCTCAATACATTTAAAAGGGTTGGAAGTACTACAAGGACTATCCTCTGGCCATAGTGGAATTAAAGATGTCTGGATATTTCCCAAATATTTGGAAGTTAAACAAAATCCTCCTAGAAATTCCATGGGTCAAAGAAAAAAATAACGAGGAGAGTTAGAAAGGCTTTGGCATGGCATGACAGTGAAAACACAACCCTATCAAAAGTCACAGGATACAGTTAGTGTTTAGAGGGAAACTTAGAGCTGTACCTACTTGAATGGAAAGGAGAAAGGTGGGTAATAGCTGTGTGTGAGGGACACTTTGGGAGACGTGCCAAGGCAGCATGTGAGGGGGACAGTGCGGCATAACAGGGCATCAGGCACTGGGTCCTGAGCAAACAAAGGGAGCCAGAGAAATGAGTCAGTCTTTGTGGGAGAGCAGGGGTGGGAGGCCTGAGCTCCTCCACCTCCAGAGAATTCCCTCGACTGCACTTTCTGCCTGAAAATGGAGTACGCTTTCCCGAGCTGACTGCCACCCGAATGCCCAGAGAAGCCCGAAGAGCAGTCCGGCTGGTGCTGGGAGAGGGAGCGTGTATCTGACGGGGAATGGGCAGCTGAGGTCTGGAGGTGCAGAGGCTCTGACACCCAGCCCCAGAGTCTGCCTGAATCTCCACGGCTTCCCTCCTGGAACTGACAACCTCAGCGTTCCCCTTTTTGGTTCTCCGAGTGGGGGCAGGACGGGCTGCTGTGTTCTGACCTCGCAGTGAAATCTGAATAATTGATGCCCCAGTCTAATGTTTCACCCAATTGTCATAAAGCAAGAAACACAAGCCCAGTGTGTAGCGAACGAGTCTCTGGACAAAGGGCTGTTTTCATCGCCCCCTTTCCCCCAGCCTCCAGCACATGATCTGTGACAATCGTCCTGTGTTCTCCCACCCCTCCCCAGGGGAGCCGAGGGAGGGATTATCGGAGAGGTAGCTCCCCCAGGACGTGGAGGAGGGCTGCCGCCCTGCCCCCACCTTGGCGCGTGTCATATGGAGCGAGTGCCCAGCTGTTGCTGGGTACCCACTTGGCACCACCTTCTCTCTGCTGAGAGCTGCTGCGAGGCCTCTATAAATACAGAGCTCCCACCCAAACAAACAGTGCTGATGGGTCCCCAGGGGCCTTCAGGCTCCGTGTGCTGCGGTGGGTGAGTATAAGGAGAAAGGAGTGGGGGACATCCTAGGGACTCCCTGAATTCCAGGCACAAGGTAGACAGCCCAACCCTGTGTAGGTTTCCGGTGCTCAGGGGCTAGGACTCATTTGTCACACCCCGAGGTGGAGAAAAACACAGCAAATGAGCTGCATACAGGCAGTTCCACGAGCGGGGAACAGGTGACAATCAGACCTCTTCTGAGCCGGCGCCCAAGGCCATGACAGCATGTCTAGGCCACAGCAGGGATTGCATGGGGGTGTCGGTGCCAATCTGGTCACTGTTGGAACTGCAGGAACAGAGCTGGTGGGGTGAGATGTGGCTGTGTTCCCTGTAAGGTTTCCCAAATCACTCATAGTCGTATCTTGGAAAAATCACGGAAATCCTTGGTCAGCTCGAGTGAATCCGCCACGCTCCCCAAGTGAATAGGACCAGGCCCTGAAGTCATTTGAATGTTCAGGGCACTTTTTCCCGAAGGCAATTTAGTGGAGCTTAGTAAGGTGAGATGTGCTGGCCACGTGTGGAGAGCGTGCCTGTCACCAGGCTCGGGTTTATGGTACTGAGAACAAGCCTGCAGACCATGGGGGCAGATGTGTGGGCAGGCTGCATGATTTGCAGGCCCCACCCTAAATAAAAGTGCAAGGCCCTTTGTTCAAAAAGCAGGGGGAAAGTACTTTCCTTTCTTCCACAGTCTCTCTCTTAACCTGACATAGATTCTGAGACTTTCTATTTAATACTGCACTCCTTTGGGCTCAGGGATACTTGTGCCCTCACAAGTAGGGCAAATCAGCACATGTGCTTGACCTTCCCCGCAACCCGCCTGTGTCCCCCACCGTGTGGCCCAGGTCACTGAGCACTGGGCAGGGGAGTGGGCAGTCTGAGAACCTTTTCTGGGGAGGCAGCTGGAGGCAGAATCCCCACCCCCACACATGTTCCACTGTTCCATTGACTTTACTTACAAAACACAACTTCAAGGATAAAACTATGAAGAATTTTAGGTAGTGACTGCAGAGCGTTGAACCCCCAAGCATGGCCCCCCCCATTCTGAGTGGCAGGCCTCGTGCACTGGTGGCTGCACACTGGGCTGGCTGTGTCTGCAAGGGCCTTTCTCCTGCCTCTCTAAGACAATGGAGCACTGGGCACCCTGCCCGGGGGTGGGGGGTGGGGCTATTGCTGAACTGGAGGGTCTGGGTTAAGCCTTCCCCCCAGTAACCCGAAGCAGCCACACCAGTGCAAAGAATTAGATTCAGAGGCAGAGGGAAAGCCATGCTGAACTGGGAACCAGCATGGAGGGCTGAGGATGAGGTGCTCTGCCCAGACCAGGTCCCTTCCTCAGACCCCTCTCCCACCTGTGGGTACAGGACCACTAACGGTTCACAGCCAAGTCCCTCCACGGGCATTTTCTTTACCTAAGATGATGTTCCCAGGAGCCAATGACTCCCTGATGCTGCTGGTACAGAGGATCAGACCCCCCCCCCCTTTTGGGACAGGCTCCAGGGCTCCTGCTGAGGCCCCCGGCACAATGGCCTCCTGGGTCATTCCCCCCTCTGCCCAGTCTTGCTCTCCTCACTTCCTTCCACTTGCCTGGTATGTCTTCCAGGAAGAAGACCCTAAATGGATCACTTGCCAACAGTTGGCATCAAGGATCACAAGCGGTACGTGGAGCGTGTGGTAGCCAAGGGGTGGTAGCCCTTCCACGGGGGTTGGGGGCTGAGCCGTTTCAAGGAATAGCACCTGCCAGCTGGTGTAAGAGAGCTAAGACTATAAGAGGTAAGAAAACATAGGCAGTAATCTCTCTGACATCACCCACAGAAACGTTTTTCTAGGTAGGTCTCCTTTGGCCAGGGAAACAAAGGCGAAATTAAACTATTGGGACTACACAAAAATAAAAAGCTTTTACAAGGCAAAGGAAACCATCAACAGAACAAAAAGACAACCTACTGAATGGTAGAAGATATTTGCAAATGTTATATCTGATAAGGAGTTAATAATCCAAAATATATAAAGCACTTATATAATTCAACACCAAAAAACTCCCACCCAATTGATCCAATTAAAAAATGGTCAGAAGGCATGAATAGACATTCTTCCAAGGAAGACATACAGATGGCTGACAGACACATGAAAAGATGTTCCACATCATTCATCATCAGGGAAATACAAATCAGAACTAGAGTAGATTTCACCTCACACCTGTTGGAATGGCTAAAATCAACAACCAAAGAAACAACAGGTGTTGGCGAGGATGTCGAGAAAAAGGAAGCCTCTTGCACTGTTGGTGGGAATGCAGACTGGTACAGCCGCTGTGGGAAACAGTATGGGAGGTCCACAAAAAATTAAAAATAGAACTACCATATGATCCAGTAATTCCACTGCTGGGTATTTACCCAAAGAAAATGAAAACACTAATTCGAAAAGATATATGCACCCCTATGTTTACAGCAGCATTATTTACAATAGCCAAGATACGGCTACTGTTAAGTGTGGGTCGATAGATGAATGGATAAAGAAGATGTGGCATATATATACCATGGAATATTATTCAGCCATAAAAGGAATGAAATCTTGCCATTTGTGACAACATGGATAATCTAGACAGCATAATGCTGAGTGAGAGAAAGACAAACATATGATTTCACTTATATGTGTAATTTAAGAAACAAAATGAAGAAAGAAAAAAAAAAAGACAAACTGGAAAACAGACTCTTAACTGCAGGGAACAAACTGAAGGTCACTAGAGGGGAGGCGGGTGGGGAGATGGGTGAAGTAGGTGACAGGGATTAAGGAGGGCACTTGCCATGATGAGCGCTGAGTAATGTATGGAACTGTTGAATTACTATATTGTAGACTTGAAACTAACATAACTGTATTTTAATTATACTTGAGTTAAAAATAACTTTCCTCCAGTAAACTAATAACTACACATTATGAAAAATTGCCCTTTCTTACTAGTCTTGGAACAGTGACCTATCTGTTGCCAATACATTATCATTTTATGGAAACAATAGATATGTAAACATAAATTGTTTCCCAAGTAATAATTATTCTAACACATAGAAAAACTATAAGGAAGTAATGAAAATGGATTTTATAGAAAATGATAAATACTTATTCCATGGGAGGAACAGATTGTGCTATGACAGTAAGCATGAGTGAGAATGCAGACACCCAAGATTACTTGAGTATTTAAGCGCTTGGTAATTATCAACAATTTTTGCCCCAATGCATTATGTAATATATATAATTATATAGACATATATATCTCTCTCCAAGTCTATGTCTTCAAGAAGTTGAAAATCTAATTTGGATTTATATTTTATGCAAAAGAAAATATTTTTTAAAAAAGAGAAGAGGTAAGAGAGGAACGTGGGGCTAGGAGGGACAGGCTGCTTTGACCACCACTGCTTGTAGAAGAGACAGTGACAGATCAGTTCTACCCAGAATGTGAAAGCTAGAGGGCCTCCCTGGAGCATTCTGGGAGACCCTAATTCCTGGCAAAGGGATAGAGGAGGGGACAGACAGTGCAGAAGATGAGGCTCAGAAGTTTCTCGTAGAAGTGGTGGAGCTCTCAGCCTTGACTTTGATGGGTGTCCTTTGCAAGGCCAGGGCCGTGGGACCCTGAGACCTGGGGCGGGGAGGTCTTGGTAGGTTCAGATGAAAGCCTGCAACTTCAGATACCCGTGACCATGGGGGCCTGCAGAAGAGACCCCCCACCCCCCGCCCCCACGCCCATCCTGCCAGGAGATCACACAATGGACCCAAGTTTGGCAGGTGTCTAACAAGACAATGCTTGTCCTTCAGCATCAACTTCCACACTCCCTCTGGGCAACCTGACGGACAGGGTCAAATCCCAGTACAGCCCAACTGGGGAGGCGTGGAGGGGAGGATTTTTTGTGAGTTTAAAAATTTTTTTTACTGTGGTAAAATACACAAAACATAAAAATTACTATCTTAACTGTTTTTAAGTGCTGAGTTCAGTGGCATAAGTACATTCCCACTGTTGTGCAACCATCACCACCATCACCTCCAGAACACTCTTCAGCTTGCAAAGGTGACACTCTGCACCCATTAAATGCTAACTCCCCGTTATGCCCTCTTCCTAGCCCCTGGCAACCCCCATTCTACTTTCTGTCTCTCTGAATTTGACTACTCCAGGTGCCTTATTTAAGTGGAATCATATGCTACTTGCCCTTTTGTGTCTGGCTTATTTCACTGCGCATGATGCCCTCAGGGTTCGCCCACGTTGTCGCAGATGTCAGAACGGGAGAGGAGGGGTTTTATGCTAAAGGAGCTGCAGGCCCAGGCCAGATCTGACAGGTCAATAGAAGGTACCTGGGACTGGTTTCTGGGGGTGCGGGAGCAAGGATGGCAGAACATGGGAAAGGGGCAGTCCATCAATCTCTAGATTATGGAACTTCATGCCCTAGCAGGTATCCTAGGATCCCCTGCTACCATGTACTAGGATGGCATGTGGAAGGCTGCTGGGGGGGATGGCTCAGCGTGTGTGCAGAGAAATGCCAGAGCTGTGTGGCTGGAACCAAAGGCTCAGAGTGAGGCCAGAAAACTCAGGAGGGGCTGAAGGACCCCCCATTTGCCAACAGGACAAAGATGAGGGGCATGAAACATTGCTGAGAAGCTCAGTGCTGCTGACCTCTGTGGGTCAGGGCTGACAGTGGGGGTTGCTAGGATAGCAATGGGGACAACAGGGTCTCAAAGGAATAGAGGACAGATGGCAGGGCTTAACCATCAGAAGCAAGGTGGATGATTTTCTCAGTAAGTGGCAAGATCAGAGCAGCAGCTGGGGCCCTGCTGTACAAAGAGCCTAAGAGATGGATCTAGAACAGAGAGCATCCATAGAGGTGAGCTGGATGGTCAGTCAACAAAGGTACTGCTCAATGTGTGCAGTAAATAATACCAATGATGATTGATCCGACGGCTGACAGCAGCCAAATCATGATCCCTTGGCTGGTTTCTGGCCCTGAGCCGGTTGTCAGACCCAGAATCCAGACTGAGAGAGAGGCCAGTTCTGTGGGGAAGGACTGAACCCTGCGGCAGGTGTGTGGAGCAATGATTCCTCCTGGCCTCCCCCAACGGAATCCCAGCCTTTTACTTGGGTAATTATGCACAAGAGAAAGGGGCCATCCGGGACTTTTTCGGATTCTTGGACACAGGGTCTGAATTGCTATCGATGAGTGAGGGCTAGGGGGTCACCGCAGCAGGCGGGAAGGAACAGGTAGCAGCACCAGGTCTTCGGTCTGGCTCTATGTGGCCCACTGGGTCATTTCTCCACTTGCGGAATCGATCTTCAGGATGCAGCTTCTCGGCAGTGAGCAGAACCCCCACGTGGTTTCTTAGCCTGTGAGAACGACCGGAGTGAGCAGGGCCAAGTGAAATTCTCTGAAACTGCCCACCCCCCACCAGCCAGGATAGATTAAAATAGTTCCACCCCAAGGGGATGGAAGAGATTAGTGCCACAGTCAAAAAACCCAGGAATTCAGGACCGGTGGTCCCTGTCCTACCCACATTTAGTTCACAAGTCTGGATCTTACTAAAACAAAATATGATGGTAGATTATAGGGGGTGTATGGACAGAATTGTGCCCCCCCACCTCAAGTTGAAGCCCTAACCCTCAATGCGACTATATTTGGACATCACCGGGTTTGGAAACAGATAAAAAGGTCAAATGAGGTCATAAGGGTGGGCTCTGGTCCTATAGCACTGGTGTCCTTCTCAGAAGAGCAAGAGACAGCAGAGATTTCTCTCTCCCCACATGGGCACGGAGGAAAGACCCTGTGAGGACAGTGGGAAGACAGTCATCTGCAACCCAGAGAGATCTCACCAGAAACCAGTTCTGACAGCACCTTGATTTTGGAGTTCCTGTTTTCAGAATGTGAGAACAGAAATGTGTTGCGCAAGTCAACAAGCCTGCGCTCTTCTGTTATGGGGCCTGAGCAGAATGATACAGTGGGCTCTACAAGCCTCCCCAAGTAGAGCCCCAATTACAGCGGCTGTGTCAGATGCCGCCCCTGGGGTAGAGCAGATTAATAGAGTCCAGGGGAGTGGCACCAGGCACCCATGAGGGAACATCGTCTTTTCCATCCCTGCAGAAAGGGGGATCAGAAGCAGTTTGCATTCATGTTGGGGGGACAACAATACACATTTATCCAAAGTGGCCTGTGTTGTCCGGTCATTTCATAAATAGACAGTTCATGTACGTTCAATTCTGCCCCCAAATGGCCCAGCCTTGGGGCTTGTCAACACTGATTCAGTAGTTTTGGGCTGGTCTAAAAAAATGGGATAGGGGCGCCTGGGTGGCACAGTCGTTAAGTGTCTGCCTTCGGCTCAGGGCGTGATCCCGGCGTTATGGGATCAAGCCCCACATCAGGCTCCTCCGCTATAAGCCTGCTTCTTCCTCTCCCACTCCCCCTGCTTGTGTTCCCTCTCTCCTTGGCTGTCTCTATCTCTGTCAAATAAATAAATAAAATCTTTTAAAAAAATAAATAAAAAATTAAAAAATGGGATAAAGTCACTGATGGCCAAGTGGTGGAGGGAGGCTGCAGAGAGGGGAGACAGGACCGCAGCAGGGTCTAGGGGTCCAGACGGGCCTGCCCGCTCGAAGCGGCTGCAGGAAACCGGGGTCTGGCGAGAGGAACGGGTGCTGGAGCAAGTGGCCGTGCGTGTGTCTGAGCGTCCAGGGCAGGCAGGAGCAGGGACCCTGGCCTAGCAGAGGAGCAGAGCAGGCACTGTTCCAGGCCTGGCCGCAATGGGGTCACTTTGCAGATCTACTGGGCAGACCCCAGGAAGTTTCAGGGACAGGCTTGGGTGGGCCAGTGGTAAGTGTGATTCGTGGGCGGAGCCTCACCGGCCCTGCAGCAACTTCGGGCCCATCAGAAGTGGGGCCCTGCCTCTGTAGGCTTCAGGGCCCGATCTCCCAGCACAGGCCCTGTGGGCAGGGTTCTGGAAGGACTCACCCTGCTCTGCGGCATTCAGGGCCCATGCCAGGCCCCCTGAGAAGGCATGATGGCTGGGAGCCTGTTACTAACTGTGAGGCATTCACGAGGCCCTGGGGCTCGCGTCCCATGGGCCCCTCTGCTGTCAGCCCAGATTTGCCTCTGGTGCCTATAAACGTCCATATGGGAACTGCAGCCCCTCCCCTCCACAAACCCTCATACGATATCCCCAGCACCGTGGGCGTTACAGATGGGCTGCAGCTGGCACCCCCGGGTCACTAACACCAGTGTGTGCCCCTGTCCCTACCCCCACCCCAGGTCTCCCAGCTCCTAGCCCTGCCCCCGTGAGACTGGTAGTGTGATCCTTAAGGCCCCAGCCCTCCCCCTCCCCCTGCTCTGCAGGTGGCTCAGGGCTGTGAGCATTCTGGCCCCACTCAGGCCCTTGGGACCCTCCTTCTCCCCTGGGCTCCATCTAGCCATCCTGCCTTCCAAAGGGCAACCCCAAAGTCAGATATCGGGATAGTAAAAATGCTTCCACCTTGCTCCTTGGAGGACAGATCAGGAGGTGGGGGCAAGCAGGTGGCATCCTCCCCGAATCAAAGGCCAGCCCCCAACCTCGAGGCCTCGCGACCCTGAGAAATGGGGGTGATGAGGTCAGCTGTGTAGCAGCCCCTCCACCTGGCCCCTCTGCCCCAGCTCTGCAGCTTCCTGAACACGCTCCTATGGACAGGAGGCACGGAGTGGGGGAGGGGCGTGATGCACTCATGTCACTTGCCAGCTGTAGCAGTCCCAGGAGTGCCGTGTGTCTTGGTCCCCTGCACCCTGGCCACAGATGCTCTTGGGCACTCCCAAGGGTGCCCACTTGCTTCCTGTTAGGCTTCTGGCTGCACCACCCCATAAGGTGCATGTATCCAGCCTTCACCTGCCAGGCCTGTGAGGGCCGTGGAGGGGCCTGGTCCCCCATCTCAGGCCTGGGTTGAATCTACCAGGGCCTATCAGCCACCAGGAGCCAGGAGAGACCAGGCAGGGGCAGATAGAGGGCAGGTCTGCAGATCTCACCAGCTGCCTTGCAAGTGAAGGGCTTCGGGCTCTGGACCCTGCGTGGGCCTAACACACCTTCCCATTGTTTGTTTTACAAGGAGATCTCTCAAAATTTCGAATGAAGATTTGGAGAGTGCATAAAGGCACGTTTCTTTAATATCAGATTTTGCACTTTCACACATTGGTGTGAAGTTCATTTGTCTAAAAGATTCGGGAGGCTATGCGAGCCTGTTTCCTTGGCAATGTCCTGGACACTTGAGGCTCAGAGTGGCTGTGTGGGGCAGACAGCAGATCACTAGGGCAGATGAATCTTTGTGGCCTGAGCATCTCTGGAAAGAACAGGCCTAGAGTGAAGGAGGGAGGGTCACACACCCAACGTTTCTAGGGGAGAGACTCCCCTGGCCTGGGCAGCCCTGGGGGAGGAGTTAGGGAGTTTCTTGGTGGGGGGAGGGCAGGGGGAGTGGTTGTAGGGCCTCGCATCTGCAAAAAGGACAGAACTGTGGCCCCAGAGTTGCGAAAGGGGGACAGGACTTGCCTCGGAGGAGAGGGGCCCATCCAGGCCCTGGCCCAGCAGTTGGGGATAGCTGAGAGTCCTCTTCCTTCCCTGAGAGCACGTGCTCCAGGGGGTGGGACCACCTGCTTACTTTTGCTTTAAGGGGTTATGGGTCTGACCAGGTGTAAGAGGCAGTTCCAGCCCCATGGAAGCTCAGGATGGCAGCCTGGTCAATCTCATGCGGGCTGGGGTGGGATGGGCGGATCCCAATCCCCGGTTGGAGGCGGCTAGCCTCATCTCCTGGGAGGGTTGTATAACTTCTGTAAATCGCAGTTTCCTGGTTTAGAAAGTGAGATTACAATCACGTGTACTCCCCAGGGCTGTATGAAGAGGAAGCTGGGTAATGCAGGTAAGGCTCTCCACTGCTCAACTGGAGGCCAGATTCGGCCGAGCGGCGCTGCCCGGGCCCTATAAATGGCAGGGCCTCCACGCCCAGCTGGAGGCCATGGTCAGTGTGCAGGCCTGGGCAGGCCTCCACAGAATAGCCAAGTGCACTTGGGGCTTGAAAGGACCATCTGATGAGGCTTGCAGCTTGCAGGCAAGGAGGCCGGGCAGGACCCACAGGGCCACCCAGGAGAAGATGGAGCCCCAGGCTAGCTAGTGGAAGCTGAAGCCAGAATCAATCCAGCCTAGTTTTGAACCCCAAACCGTCTCCTCCCCTTGGGGTGGGAACGGTGTGGCCCCTGCATTGCATGTTCACCTCCTAGACCAAGGTGAGGCTCCTCCTGGGGCATGCAGTTCCCAGCAACCTTTCCCGTGGGGGCAGGGCCACGGCAGAGGCCTTCAGGCTTCTCTGGAATCTACCAGAGCCAAGGAGGGAGGAAGCCCTGGGGCAGGAAGCACGGGACTTCTGAGGCCCAGCCACACCCAAGTAGGTGCCCTTTACAGCCTGGCTCCTGTCCAGCCCTCTACCAAAAGCCACCCCTTCCCTAGCATTGTGGCTTATTTTTTCCCCTTTAACTGCCAGTAATAGGCCAGCCTTCTGCAGAGGCTTCCTGTAGGCTCCCCTTTCTATGTCTAAGTCCAAACTCTTTGGCCTGGCAGCAAGGTCTCTTACCATCTGGGCCTGCTTGGCCCTGCCAAGCCATCACCTCCCTCTCTGTCCCCATACCCCGTCTGTGCTGGCCAGTCTCTGCCTTGCTCCCACACCCCCTAGCCCAGTAGTCTAAGAGCCCCAGTTAGTGCTGGGCTCCTGCAAAGGGTTGGGAATCACAGATGCAGGCCAAGGCCCACAAGCCATGCCCTCAGCTCATGGGGTCCCCACCACGGCCTAACTGCCATGTCGTCCTACAAACTGGGCCTGACATTACCATCAGCTTCATTTTGCACTTGAGGTTTCTGAAGCCAAAGCCAAAAAGCTGGTAAGCTGGAGCTCGGATTAAAACTGGAGCCACCCAGGGCCTTCCTGGTAGCCCAGAGCAGGGAGAGTCCATCCCACCCCTTGCTCTCAGGCCAGCTGGGCCACATCTGGGCCTCCTGACCAAGCTTTACAACCTGGACAGAGGTCCGTGTGCCTGCTTTCGCCTCTCCCTGCCAGATGCTGGGCTGGGTTTGGGGAAGCAGAGATGGGAGGGCTGCAGCCCTCCACTCCCCTACCCCATTGTGAGCTGAAGACCTCCACATGGCAAAGGCAAAGGGGACCAGGGGAAGGGGAAGGTAAGGGGTCTCAAAGACGGCTCCTTCACCATTTGGCCCAACAGATGCCTGAGCCAGGCACACAGTAGGTGCTTTAATTCCATATAACAGATCATGACCAAGAGGAGCATGTCCCCTCTCGGCCCCATGTCGCCACAGAGAGTGAAGCATCCAGCCCTGTCTAGAACCTCCTTACCTGCTTTTCTTCCACAGCCCCATGGCCTGAGTGCCAGCACTGTCTCTGCCCAGGGAACATGTCGGACATCAGCCTACTGTGTGCTTTCTGAAGACAGCTTTTGCCCCTGTACTAAATTGCCATCCTGAGCAGGCCCTCAGCCTTAGCCAGGTTATAAACCAATTTTCTCAGCAGCCTGCTATCCCAAGAATTACGAACCTTTGAGTCAGTCTGTAAATATGGCAGTATTTCTGAATGCCAATTTCCAAGACTGGAATGGTTTTAGTGTCTCCCGAGGAGGGATAGACAAGCTTCTTGCCCTCAGCAAGTTCAAGTCCCTGCCCCATGGGACCATTAATATCCACCCAAGGAGCTTTACGGCACCCTCCGTGGGGACCCGGATGGAGCGGGCAGTCTCTGCAAGGTCCCAGCACTCCGTGGAACTGGTGAGTTCAAGAGCACCCCTGCCCTATTCTGACCACGTGGAATCCGCGTGCACATGCGATATGCGCGTATACGTCGTCTATTCTGCTCCATGGAAAAGTTCAAAGTAAAAACAGGGCCATCGAGTTAAATTGGCAACCGTTGTCCCCGCAGTGGTGTGTCGGTCCTGGCTCCACTCCTGCCCTTCGTGCTCTTCTCAGTGGTTCAAGGGTTTAGGTGCCTGAGAACTACATTTTCCAGACTCCCTTGCAGCGGGTTTCTGATTAAGTGCTGCCAGGGGGAAGCCCTGGAAGGAGGTGACAAGGTGGGAAACAGGAAGAAGCCACTTTGCTGCTGGCTGTAGCTCCAATGGTGGCAGTGGGTGACACCCCCTGCAGCGACCCGGCCAATGGCCCCAGCAGCAAGAGCACCAGAAGGATGGGGGTGCTGTGTGGCTTCTGCTCAGTGCTGAGTTGGCCCCTCAGAGTTTAAGTACAGGAGCAGATCAGGAGCAGTTCCAGATCTCTGGGTAACACTCTTTCCCCCTATTTGCTCTTCCAGCCTTTCCAACACCTTTATCACCAATGCCTGGCACTAAATCCCCTCTGCCTAAAATAACTGGAGTGGTTTCTGTTTTTCTAGCTGGAAATTAACTGGCAATAGAGCTGTTTGCCAATTAGGTGTTTCCAGGTCTGGGCATGAAACCATCTGGCTCCCGACTGTCCCTGCTGTCACCATACCCCGGGCATTTCCTCTTTCCTGTCCACTCCTAGAGCTGGACCAAGCCACCTCCTCTCACCCCACTAGGAACCATTTTCCCCTGACCCACACCTAGCCCCTCTTGAAGCACAGACTCACCCCAGCTCGGGAGGCCCTGGGTCAGTAGGGAGGAATACATGACACTCAGGCACATTTTGTGACAGTCTTCTGGAGTCATTCTGGGTCCCAGGCCCCAGTGTTTATACCTCTCCAGCTTCTTGGGGATCCCAGAGCTCTCCTGACTTCAAGATGGCGTGCACTGCCATTGTTCTGGGCCTTTTCTCTAGACTCCTTTCCCCTGGTTTCTAGGAAACCCTATGCTCATTCTCCTGCTTATACTCCTTGTCCCCCAACTCATCCCCTTTCCTCACAGCTTGTTTCTGATTAAAACATCAAGATCACAGTGTGGCCCTGAGTACTGCCACTTCCTGTTCATTGACGACAACATTCTCTGGAAGGTGACTGGTCACCTTTTCCACCTTCCCAGGGACTCAAAGGACACTATCTGACAGACCCCAAATGCTTCTGTTGCATATTGTGGCACGGTCCACCACGCAAACCGTGATCTATTATTTCTTGTGATTCCATGAGCTGCATGTGATAGACACATGGAATTGACTGACATCACTTTTCTGACCATGTTCAGCTGGCATTGGCAGCCAGACTGGGCTGGAAGGTCTGAGAAGGCTTCCTTCACCTATCTGGTGCCTTGGCAGTCTTCTGCGTTGCCTGTCTATGTGGTTAGCTTGGGCTTCCTCACAGCATGGCAGCCTCAGAGCAGTGAGACTTCTTATGGGATGTGGAAAGGTATGTGCATGTGCCCCAGGGAGCCAAGCGAGTAGGCAGGACTGTAGGTAAAGGGAGAAAGTGCTATTTTCTCAATTCCTGACCCAGAAGGGGGTCCACACTGGACTTTCAGGGGCCTCAGTCTGATGCAGGTGCCTGAGACAGTGCTGTCTGAGTTCTCTCCTGATCCCGTGACTCCCTGTTCATCACAATGATGATGGGAACATCCGTGCCTAGATGACCAGCAAGCAGAGACAGCGCCCCCTGAAGGTGAGGAAACCGCAGGTACGGCAGAGACACAGGTGACAAAGACTCTCCTTGACCAAACTCTAGCCAAGCTCCTCTGAGCCCACTTCTCAACTAGGCTTCCACCTTGGCCTATAAAAACTGTTTGTCAGCACAAATGATTTTGTATGCTCGCCTTCCCCTCCCCTCCCTACACACTAAGAGACTTGGACAAACACTAGCATACCTTCTAACAGCCTAGGGTCGCTTCCCTAGGCTGACAAGTCCAAACCTTCAAGTTTCTGCCCAAGAAAGCTCAATGCTGCCAGGAGAATTTACTGTTTGGTACAGCCAAAACTTGGTGATGGGCATATAGGCCCCTGAAGCCCCTCTTAGAGCAGTTAATTCAGAAAGCTTGCAATTATAAGTCCTTTCTTTGCCCTTTGAGATGTAAATCTTGTACCATCCAGAACTGTCTCTTGGAAATGCAAGCATTCAAGAACTAACTCTCCCTCCCAGTCCAGGCCTGTGGGAGGGCAGGGCCCAACTCAGGTGGATGGGTGCCATGCTCAAACTTGCACCACTGTCTCCCATCACAAAGATAAAAGACCGTCCCTTTTCCTCTGGACTAGCACCAACTAACAAACCTAGGTGGCCTCGTCCCTTCCACCAGCACACTCCAGCCTTTAAAACATATCCTGCCTTTCATTTCTGGGAAGTTGAGGTTAGTTCACTCTGGGCCCTCTTGCCTATTGCAATAGTTATTATGAAATAAAGTCTTTCCTACTGCTCTAACTAGTATCCAGCTTTGTTTATGTTTGCCAGAGGCAAGAGGCCAGGACTGGGGGTCTCACCTTCAATGTTACCTGCATGTGTTCCAGTAAGGCCTGGGCCATCGAGGCTGTATTCGGATGCCACCATCCCCATTTCAAGAAGCCTCTTTCAGGCTTAGTGACACATGAGAATAATGCTGTTTTGTCTTTGGTGGTGGTCACATAAGGTGGTCCCGGTCTCCAGATGTGTGTTTTCCTGAGCTTCCTTGAGCTTGCCCAGCTGAAGCACAGGAAGGCACAGACTGCGGGGCCCTCACACTTTTACAGAACATTTCTAAGATTAATATGCAATTTTCCAATTAATATGCAATTTTGACTTTTTTTTTTCCCTGAGAGTAAACCTTTTCAGGACTGGACTCCACCCCTCCAGGACCAGTGAGTGTGCTCCTGAACTGGTCTGAATTGGGTCTGTAACTCAGGGCGTATTTAGAGTAGGGGCCAAGTTCACAGGCACAGCAGACAGACTCAAGACAAACCTATGTGTGCAAGCTTGGGGGACAGATGCCTCCCCCTCCCCCAACTCCTCCCAGGGGGCTTCAGCCTTAAGGCGTAGAGTAGAGAAGCCTTAAGCTGCAGGTACCAAGTGACAGCAGAAGGCAGGGGATCAATCAGAGTAAGTGGGGGTAGGAATCATGGGGCCACCACCCTCGTGGACATAGCACAGGTGTCTGTCATCAGAGAAGGGGCTGGGAAGCTGACTGCATGCTAAACTACATGTGGGGACATGGATGCCAGCAGCACCAAGGTGAGCTCATAGGAAGTGGGGACACAGAGCTCCAGGGGAGGCAAAGCCCGGAAGTGTATGCATGTACATGTGTGTAAATGTTGGGGGTGTGTGTAAGTGTGTGGGGTGTATTTGTGAGGGTGTGGGGGTGTGTGTGCACGTGCATGTGGACATATGCATGTGAGCGTTCTTGTCGGTGTGGGTGTGTCAGTGTGGTTGCATGTGAATGTGTGTGCAAAGTGCAGCTTCTGCAGGGGTGTGGGCACTGGGCCTCGGGGGGTCTGGGAAGGGCAAGAAAGGAGGTATACAAGCAGGCAGCAGCCTTGGGACTAGGGACAGCTGATTTGGCTGCTCCTGAGAGGTCAGGAGGGGACAGGAGGAGTTCCTGGGGCTGGGGCCCTTGGGAACGCCTGGCTCCTCCCCGGGAAGCCTGGAAGTGACCTTCCGGCTCTGCCATAGAGGCTAGGCTTTAAACACATGTCCAGTGGCCCCAAGTTCCTGAAATGTAGCCTTCTGAGGAGAACAGGATGCGTCCCAGTCTGGGTGTGGGAGTGGACCGGAAGACGGACCAGAAGGCCTTCTGGAAGGAGGGGAACCAGAGCTGGGTCTTTGGCCAGTAGCATGGCCCTTTGACCCCGACAGTGAAGACCCATAGATCCCCAGGACACCAGATGGTGGGCCCTGCCCCAAACTGCAAACAGAAAACATGCGTCTGTGCTGAAATGAAAGCAGCTCCTTTCTAGACCTCGGGACTGCTGGACGCAGGCTGTGCAGCTGCCCCTCCCCCAGCGGTCTGCCCGCCGGGCTCCCCGGCAGGGTCTGCCCTGTCTCCCTGATGGCCCAGCTCTGCCCTTGAGAGCAGCAGCCTGGGGTCCCCAGAGCGCACCCGAGAGCCTGTGGTGAACGGCTGCGTCCCACACCTGAGGGCTGCTCGGCTCCTCGGCGCCAGCCCCGGTGGGGGGGGGGGGCTCTGGTCGCTGAGCCGCTAGCCAGCCCGCAGGACACAGTGCTCAGGACCAAGGCCCCCAAAGCCCGAGCCCTGTTGTCCCTATGCAAGGACGCTCTTCTCTGTCAGAAGGGAATCCCTGGGGGACTTAGAAAACAGTCCCACCTCAGCCAACCTCTCTGTGGCCTTTCACACAAACAGCCTGCCGGGCGGCTGGCCGGCGAGAAGGGGGGCCCGGGCCAGCTGCAGCAGGCTTGCATGTTTTTCTCTTCTTGTGGTTTCTCCTTGGGGTTAAGCAATGTTTCAATTCTCGGCATAACGACCCAGCGGCCTCTCTCTGAGGTGTCAACACAGTCTGATCAGTGGGGGATTGGAGGGGGGTGTTGGAGGGGAGGCAAGGGGTCACCATGCCGGGCTTTGGGTCCCTGGGCTCCTTCGAAGCCTGTTAACAGTGAAGAAATGAGAAGCCCCAGTGTTCCCCAAAGGTGCCTGGGTGGAGGGAGAGGCTGCTGAGGGGTGTTCTAGAAAGATTAGGACATAGTGAATGCCAAATGCGGCGGCACCCCTCCTGGGATAGATATTTATCACCAATCACACAGCATGGGTGTCTTGATGAGAGAAGGCCCCTGGCTCTCCTATGGCTGGGCTGGGCTGGGCTGGGGGTGCCCCAGTGTCCCGGTTTCCTGGAAGTCAACCCCACCCCACTTCTTCCTGTCGCTCTTGTCCTCCCCCTGCACCCCCAGCTGACCTCTGAGGGCCACAAAGGAGTCCCTCCACGTGCCAGGTGTTCACCACCTGCTGCTTCGCTTCTGAGAACATGGCGGTCACTGAAAGGCACCAGCAAGCTGTGGGGGGACCCAGAGCCCAGGACCCATTTCTCTTTCCTTGCACGATCAGAGGGCTCCCCTCTACAGCCCCGGCTGGCCTGGCTGGGTGCCCACACCAGGAGACGGTACCCTTCTTGGCCAGGGCAGCAACTCTCCACCCTGAGGCCCCAGGGCCTTCACACAGGCTCCCTGGAGCTCCCACCTGCCAGGCCACCCCCCAGGAGTCTCTAGACCCCCACCCCTGGCCCTCCTGCTGCCTGCCTGCCCAACCCCACCCTGCCTGGTTGAGGCTCCCCTCGGGGCCTCACTGTGGTTGCCCCAAACCCCTGGGGGCCCACTCCCTGGTGGTGGGCGCGGCTGTGCTCTAAATCAACTCCAACAGCCTGTGCTCACTTTCACAGCTTCCCCTGCAGTGTGGGTGGCCTTTTGACCCTAACCATGGTCTCAGGGGAAGCTTCGGCTCTCCTGATAGGAGCAGAGCGACGCAGCCGGCCAGCCACTCTCCCCATTCTGACTCCTTGACTGTGGGCCTGGGCTGGAGCCACGACGGGGAGGAAGGCCCAGAGAAGGCTCTAACAGAGTGGAGCCTGAACCTCGGCCCCAGCTCTTGCTGTGAGAGGAAAACAGGCAGCTTCCCTAAGCCTTTCCCCACTGGTCGCCTGTCCCTCGTGGCTGGACGCTTTCCTGAGGGCTGTCCTGGGCCCTCAGAGCCCCAGGAGTGCAGGGCTGGGGGCCGGCTCCCTCTGGCTCCCCAGTCCTTTGCACCCAAGGCCTGGAGAAGGCAGCGCTCTTCCCGGAGGGCGTGTGCACAGCCCACCAGCTCCGAGTGGTGTTTTCTCCTCTGCGCCTGCGTGGGCCTCCAGAAGCCAGTTTGTCATCCTGCTCTCTGCCAAGGGGGAGAGAGAAGAGAGGGAAGGCTCTCCAGGTGAAGATCTCCAGCCTCCCAGCTCAGATGGACTCTCCAGGATCAGTGGCTCTAACTAGGCAGGGTGAGGGCACTTCTGGAAATGGGCATGCTCTCCCTGCCCCTCTGACCATCTCCCCACCCACAATGTCCTAAGTGGAACACATCTTTGCCACCCTGCAGGGCTAAGGGACCCTCACCCCAGTACTCCGTGCAGGATAGGGTGGCCCCTGGAGGCTGGCGAACTGTCCTGTGGGCCCCCTGAAGCTGCCACCACCTCTTCCCTAGGCAACCCCGGGCTTCCAACCTCACAGCCACTGCCTGCCTCCCGCTCAAAGCCAAAAGGTTCTGCAACCTACTTCTCAGGGTTCTTCCTCTGGATCCTAAGCCTGTAAGTAAATTTAAACCTCAGTCTGCTAAGTACATGTTTCCCCAAGGCGGCCATAGAATGGGGGACGAGGAACGGACCACCGGGAGCCGAGGTGCTGCTCAGATAGGTCCTGTGGATGCTAGGCCTACAGGGCCCCATCCCCACGCAGGGCCCTCCTGGCAAGACTGTGTCTGGGCCACAACCCAGGGCGCCTGTCCCAGCCGTGACTGGGAGCCCGAGTGGGAATAGACGAGAGACCAGCTCAGGAAGCTGCAACCACAGCTGGGTTTCAGTTCAGCCAGTGTTTGCGGAACCCCGGCTTTGTGCCAGGACCAGGGCTCAGCCCTGGGAAAGTGCCAAGGGGAACGGTGGGGTGGGCAAGGGAGATGCAAGGGGACTGCTCCCCCACATGCATGTTGGGTGGTGAAGGCAGAGCAAGATTCTCAAGGCAGGTAACGCTGCTCCGGGGGAGGAAACGGTGCAGAGAGGGTGGCAGACCTCGGCTGCACAAGGGGAGGGGGGCAGTAGGACAGGGCAGGGGTCCGAGCTTCTGCATTCTACACACAGGAACGCTGTCAGGTCCCAAAGTGAGGAATGACAATCTAAGGCCGGACGTTCTGGAAGATAGCACGGCAGTGGTGGCAGCGTTTGCAGGCTGATTGCCTGGCCTTCCACTGGGATCCATCCGAGTCCTAAGCTGTGGGGTCAGTGCAGCAAGTCCCCTCAAGTGGCACAGGGAATCTCTCAGCTCAAGTCAAGAGATCCAGAATATAGTTAAAATCTGGAAAGGACATTTACCCTTACAGGTAGAAATGCAACCCCAGGGGTTCATGCACGTCGGGTGAGTGATGCATCATACACTATAGAACAAGTTATGGGATAAAACTTTTTCACAGTCTCCAAAGCCTCTCCATGCTTACGTCAGATTTTCTAGAGCAAGAGAAATTCTGCAGCCAAGTCATGCATGATTTAGGTCTTTTGCAAATAGCCAATTCCAGCTGGCTTTATACAAAACGGGAACCTAGGGCAAGAAAGCCACGCTGGGGTTTCCAGGAGCCCTAGGGAAGGGTGCAGTGGCCTCTGGCAATAGGGCCTCAAATCACAGCCCGGGGCATTGCAGGATGCAGGGCTCCCCTCTGCCTTTCCTCGGGTTCTCTCTGCATTGGCATGGAGCACCTTTCTCTGTAGGTGGGCAGAGTTCACATCTCTGCAAATGAGCTGGGATGTATACTCCTGGGGGGCGGGGAGCTCTGGTTGTGCGGCCTTGGGTCAGATGACCATCCCTGGACAGATCCAGTGTGGCTAGCGTGGTGGCAAAGCCACACTGCAGACTTGGCTCTTTTTACAGCAGAACTATTTTTTTTTTCCCCAAACAAAATCCTTCCTGAAACTATTCAATGTGCCAGAGGCATCCCTGACAGGGGAGACAGACGGTGCAGAGGAGCTCCGTGTCCTCCGTGCTTACCTTCCCCGTCCCTTGGAGAACCCAGAACAAACCTTCAGAGCCAGTTCAAAAACCAGCACGTCTTCTCACTCCCAACACAAGCTCTTCCTCCTACTCGCCTTCTTCTCCCCCAGCACATACCCCCTGAGTCCCAGGGTGCACTCCTGCCTCTCCAAGGTCTGCGGGTATCTTGGGTACTGGGAGGAGGAGCTTAGAAATCAGAAGTTGCAGCTCTGGGCCGTGCATGGAGAGGCTGGGTGATAAACTGAGTCAAGAGTGCGCCCACAGCATTAGCTTACCCTTTCTCCATCCCTGCCCTTTCCAGAAGCCTCCCTCTGCCTGGATTCCTTCAGGCCAAGGGACTCAGTGTGGAGGTTTCCTCCCTGTGCTGCACAGACCACAGTCCAGTGTTCTGTGGTTGCCCACAGTGAGTGGCCCGTGCAGGTCCTTCCATATCCCAGCAGCTGTACAGGGGAACAACTTGCTGAGAAGCCAAAGGAAAGTAAGACAAGCCGAATGTGTGCTTCTGTTGTGGGTCAGACCACTTACACAATCTCATTAATCCCTACAGTGAGCCATTTGTTTATAAATGAATAACCAGAGCCTGACTAGGCCAAGTCCTCAAGGTCACATAGGTGGTAGATATGGGAGCAGAAAGTTCAAGCCAGATCCCCGGGACTCTAAGCCCTCACTCTCTCTGCAGCACCATGCTGTCCAGAGCAGTATCAACTGTCAGGGGCCAGGGGACCCTCCGTCCTGATCGCCCATCCATGGTCGCCATGCCCACGGGGTGGGCACGTTTTATGGGTTAGCTGATACTAACCCTGTCTCTCCCACTTGTACTCCTGCAAGAGGCCCCGTGCTGTGGAGACATGTCACCTGACCGGGCAGGGAGGTTGGGCTCCTGTCTACTTCATCTGCTGCTTGCCCAGTACCTCCTTACAGATCATCCCTTGCCCTGGTGCCCTGAACTGTGCTTGTCCCACCCTCTCCCCTACCCCGCTGGATGAACTCCCCCCCACCCAAGACTGCATGTCCCAGTGTCTCTGGGTACCTGCAGCTCACAATACCTGCTTCCCAGAGCGCCCTTCCCCTCTGTAGCCCCAGTGGTGCCCCACACTCCCCTGGGCTAGCATGATGTTTGGGCCTGCCCTAGGCCAAATGGGCTGCTGTGGCCTGAACGGTCCCCACCCCATTCATAGGTTGGATCCTTAACACCAGTACTTCAGAAAGTGATAGTATTTGGAGATGGGGCCTTTACAGAGGTCATTAAGGTAAAATGATGTCATTAGAATGGGCCTTATCCAATCTGACTGGTGTCCTTATAAGAAGGGGAGATTAGGAACAGACCTACAGGAAGCGGAGGCCATGTGAAGACACAGAGAAGTCGTCATCTCTAAGAATCTGAGGAGAGAGGTCTCAGAAGAAACCAAGCCTGCAGGCACCTTGATCTTGGACTTCCAGCCTTCAAAACTGTGAGAAAATACATTTCTGTTGTCTAAGCCTCCCAGTCAGTGGTACTTTTTTATGGCAGCCCCAGCAGGCTACTAGACAGGAAAGCATTTAGAAGGTTCCAGAAGGGAAGAAAGGCAACAGTTCATTCACTGAGCATAGCAAAGGTGACTAGTAACACCTGCAAAAAGGTGCTGGCCCACACTTTGCACACAGCCTGGCCCTCCTTAGGGCTGGGCCAACTGAGATTCTATGTGTGTATTAAGCCCTCAGGCAACACCACACCTGCCGGTCTACAGGCCCCACTTCGATGAACAAGTCTGTAGATGGCTCAGTGTCCTATGAAGGGCCCCTGTCGAAGAGCTAAGCAGGACACTCTTACACCTGACCTGATGGGTGCTCACAGCTGGCCACAATCTTACTGAGACCTTCAGACTCATCCACAACCCACAGATAGAGTGAGAGGTTCAGATGGATGGGGTGGCTTGGTGGGGTCCCTCAGCTACAACAAGTGGGCTGGTGGGAGCTGCCAGGCCCTCTGTCCAGGGCATGAAGTCATCAAGGGTGGGGAGGCAGCTTGGGATTGAGGCATGAAGAATAGGGTGGAACCTGTTCCAACACCAAGGGGCTCTGGATCCTTGGGAAAATCATCTCATCTCTCCTGGCCTCAACCCTGCCTGCCTTGTAGGATTGGGGTGACAACATGGACAAGACAATATGAGGGAAAAGCCCTAAAAAGACTGCAAATTATCTTTCAAATGTTTGTTTCTCTTGTTCCTTGTTAGAGCAGTTGTCCAAGTGAGCAAAAGACATAGACACAGAATATAACAATGAAATCCAAGGCATGGTCAGTGCCCTCATTTTGAATCCTGCAAATGACATATGTCATGGCTGCCACACCTCAGAGCCACAGCAGCTGGGAGGCTCTCCTGACCTTCCGGAGCCAGCAGCAGGGCTGATGTGCTGGGCCATGCCCAGGGCACACAGAGGCACAAGGTCCTGGTCCTGACCCCTGGGAGGGACTCTGGTTTGGAAAGCATCCAGAATGACCATCCATCTAGTTTTCCTGGGGCTAAAAGGATTCCTGGACTCAGGACTTCAGTTCAAAAACTGATAAAGTCCTGGACAAGTGCACAGAAAACCCCAGAAGCAGTTGGCTTGGAAGAACGGTGAATAGCCTGCCCAAGGCTCAGTTTTGGTACCAGCAAAACACATCTGCAGGCCTGGTACTGTCCTGAGGATGTGTAACAGGCTCTGAACCAGTAGCCAGTTTATGCTGCTGCTTCTCCCACAGGTCCAGGAGCCAAGGAGTGGATGTGGGAGGGGCTCCTCGCAGTGTAGACCCTTGCCAAGTGTTTGCTTCCCACCCATGCAACTTGGAGAGCCTTTGGCTTGAAAGTCTTAGTCTTAGTCCCCAGGGAGAACCAGAGTTCCACTGCATCAGAAGTTGAGACCAACACCTGGCCACCTTGGAATCTCCATGCTCCTCAGCAAATGGACAAAGAAGGGGTCCTTTACTGTCTGGGAGTTCCATCCTGATTACCAAGGAGTATTGCTATATGTTGAAGGCAGGGAGGATGGGTCTAGAAGCCCAGAGAGTCTCCAGGGTGTCTCTTAGTACTTCCTGTCCAGTCATAGAGTCAACGAGAAGGTCCAACAACAAGAAGCCAGGGACAGACCCTTCCCAGATAAAGCTTTGAACAACCCCACCAGGTAAAGAACCCAAGTAGATACAGACAGAGGACAAAGGAAGCCCAGAATGGCTGCTGAGCACGGAAAGTTCTAGTTGCCAACAGGTCCCAAGACTAGGTACAGAAATGAAAACTAGCTTCTATGGCACATATCCCCTCTTGCTTGGGTGTCTGTAGATTTTCCTTTTTCCTTTCCCTATATTTAAAAAATTTTGGTAAACTTCCTAGTGCATGCTAATATAAATACAGGAAAGTACATAAATCACAAGTGTATAGCCAGGAGCACACAAGTGAACACATTTCAGCAGCAGCTACCAGATCAAGAAACAGAACATAGACAGTATCCCAGACAAATGTACGTGGGTCCTGTGTTCTCTATAATCTCACCATCATTTGTTAATAATACTTGCCTTTTTTTATTATAGCCATTCTAATACATGGGAAGTGGTGTCTCATTGTGGTTTTAATGTATTGTAGCTTAAATGGTGTTTCCTTGACAACTAATGAGGTTCAGCACCTCGTGTGTTTTTCAGCAACTAGAACCTATCTTTTGTGAAATGCCCACTCAAACTTTTAACCATTTCTTCTCCTTTTTCTTTTCTTTTCTTTTCTTTTCTTTTCTTTTCTTTTCTTTTCTTTTCTTTTCTTTTCTTTTTTTCTTTCTTTCTTTCTTTCTTTCTTTCTTTCTTTCTTTCTTTCTTTCTTTCTTTCTTTTGTTCTGGGCTGTCTGCCATCTTCTTATTGATTTCTAGGATCTTTATATATTCTGGATATGAGTCTTTTGTGTGTTGCAAATATCTTCTCCCAGTTGTAGATTGACTTTTCACTCTCTTGATGGAATCTTTTGAATGTAAATTCTTAATTTTAATTTTCAATTCCATTTTTCTTCTTCCTCTCTCCCTCATTCTCCTCTTCCTCTTTTTCCTCTTTGTCTGCATCTGCTTTTTTGTAATCTCTTTAGGGAAGTCATAAGCTATCCCTACATTCTTTGTAGACATCAATTTTACCATAATGGTTGCATGCAATGGCAACAGACCATCCCGAAGTCTAATCTTCAGCAGTGCTCCCTCCCAAACAACCATGGGTGTTGACTGAGTAATTGTAATGCCACCGCATACCATGGATCACTAGGGTCCCATTTTCCACTGGCAATGAGCTCATTTTTGCATTCATGCTCAATCAGGTGAACAACCCCATCACACGGACCCAATTTGTTTCTTGAGTCAGTACTGAATCAGCCTGGGTCTTGTCAGAAATACAGAAACCACTTTAGGTATTTCACACAGAGGGAATTCATACAGAGAGCTGGTAGCAGGTGTTGGAAGGATGCAAGAGTAAAAGGGAGAAAGAGGGACAGAGAGCTAAAGGAAGAAGGGGTGCTCCCTAGAGATAAGAAACACTAACATCTCTGGGCTAGAGCCCAGAGTTTGTGCTCTCTGCTGCCCCGTGGGAGAAGCTCATGCTGTGGGAGAAGCTGGTGTGGTGAGAAACGCTGGCAGGTTGGGAGAAGCTGGTGCTGTGGGAGAAGTTCGCACGTTGGGAAAAGTTGATGCTATGGGAGAAGCTGAGATTGCTGACTCTAGATCTAAAATGGGGCACCTTCTCATCCAGGATTGTAATTCTTTTTTTTTTTTTAAGTTTTTTCTTTTTTAAATGATCTCTACACCCAGTATGGGGCTCAGACCCACAATCCCAAGATCAAGAGTTGTGCTCTACCAACCGAGCCAGTCAGATGCCCCTGGGACTACAACTTCTGATGAAGGTGCTCCCTCTGCCAGAGCTGCCGGGGTCTCTAATCATCCAGTCCCTGCTGCTGCAACTGCCATCCTATCAGAGGAGACACTTTCTCCCTCCTGCCTTCTGAGCTCCTGCTCTGCCTCTTATGTTAGATCCTACAGCAGGACCTAACACGGAGACCACGGGCACAGAGCCTGGGAAATGCAGATCACTCGGGAACCCCAGAGCAGAGCTCAAGGGGGTGGCATGGGGTGGGACTACAGGCACTCGCCAGCACTGTCCACCGGGCTCTAGCCCCACTGGCCTGCTTTCAGCCACGTTGCTGGGACACCTGCACTTCTTTACTTGGCTGCCTCCAGGTCACCCCTCGTGTGTGGTTCACAGGCTGCTTTCTGGGGGAGGCTTTGCTAAGCCCACAGGTGCTACAGTGTCTTGGGCTGCTGGTTTGCACATCTTCCTCTCTAGGGGTGAGTTTCCTGAGAGCAGACAGTGTATCTGATTGAGTCCCAGGTCATGAACCCAGTGTATGTCGAGTGCATGAGTGAATGAAGAATGAAGGAGTGACAGGCCTGCCCTTGGGTAAACTGTAGAGAGTAGGTTGAAGGGCTTTTCTCTCTGGACATACGCTTTCCATGCTTCCAAGATCCTAGAGCCCACCTGCCCCCAGCATCCCTCATGTCTGGCCCCCACCCCTGGTGTTTAAGGATATGTAATTGGCACCATGTTGTCAGGGGCACATTCCCAAACATTGTGGCAAAACACAGCTGCCTATTTATAGCCAAGGCTATTTAAAGCCAAGGGTTTATGGAAAAATTGTTATGTGTTTGAACAAATTTGGAAATTTTGGGTTTAAGCAGATTAAACACAATTCTTTTATATAGCACTTCTCAGATCCTTAATTTGCTAATGTGACACTCCAGGAAGAGAATGTATCAGTAAAGTTCCCCAAACTTATATGTCCACAAAGGTCTTTTTTTTAGGAGCACCAAGCAGAGTTTGGTAATTGGTAAAATAATACTTTAAATATATTTAATCGATCTATCTTCGAATAGGCAACACACACACACAGTACAAAATTCAATAGACACAAACAGGTGCTCAGGAAAAATGTGTCTTGCTTTCCCAACTGCCCTCCTGTTCTCCACCCGAGGCAACCATTGTTAGCGACTCCGTGGGTTTCCTCCCAGAAATGAGGCATTGCTGGTCACCCCAAAGAGGGGTCCAAGAGGGCTGTGGGTGTCCCAGCTGTCCCCCACTACTCCCGTCGCTGGTGCTGAGCCTGCTGTGGTGGCTACAACTACTCTGGCTCTGTCCAGGCTGGACACACATTGTGCCTGTTCACCTGCATTTCCAGAAACTGTGGTGTTTCCCTGTGCTCTGTGACCCGAGGGTCCTTTGCCCCCGGCAGCAAGTCCAAGACAACATCATGGCTTCCCTAGGCATGGCTTCCTCTTGTCCACTTCTCGCTGCAGCCATTTGGAATGACCTCAGGGATGAAAAATATCAGGAACAGCTCTAGGCTATGGCTTTGAGTAGCCTTGGGATCTCTTTGTCCTTTGGAAAGAGGAAGGAGGAGTTTCTTGGTAGATAGCCCAAGGACTCCTTGAGATGAAGCATGCTGTTGACCAAGAGAGCCACCCCATATTCTCCCTTCTTGATGGAACAGACTTCCCTGGAGGGTGTGGGAGTGACACCAAGCAGATGATGACAGAAGATGATAAGGAAGAGGGGGATGGAATGGGTGTACTAGTTATGTGTTGCTGCATAACGAGTCAGAGCCAAGCCCGGCTGTTTAAACCAACACACATGTATTTTCTCCTACAGTTTCCAGGGTCAGGAATCTGGGTGGTTCTTGTTCCATTTCTTTCCAAGATGTGGTCAAGATGTCAACCAGGGTTGACTGGGGCCACGGGATCTTCTGCCAAGGTGACTCCTGTGATTGTTGACCGGCAGCCTCAGCTGAGTATGCTTCTCCATGGGGTTGTGTTTTCCTGACATGGCAGCTGGTTTCCTCCAGTGGGAGTGACGCAAGAGAGACTACGCAAGGACAGAGCCACGGTGCTTTTTAGAACCTTATCTCCGGAATCATACACAGTCACTTCTGCTGCATTCCATTTGTTAGCAGCAGGTTGCTATGCACAGTCCACACTCAAGGAGAGGGGATTCAGGCTCTGAAGTCTAATGGGAAGAATAGCAAAGAATTTGTGGACATATTTTAAATATGTCTTCAGTGGGGGCAGAGGACCAAGCATGGGGCCAAGGAACAGCTGGTGGCTCTTGATCCATCACTAATAACCCCTGTCATCTTGGCAAGTCACTTACTTTCTGGGCTTCAGTCTCTCCCAGGCTATTTGGAGATGGTGACATCATATTCTGTGGGAGGGCTGGTGGCTCAACATGACAGGGAGGCAGGGAATGACAGAGTCAAGGGTGTTGGCTTTGGAATCAAGTCCCTGCTGCACCACTTCCTCTCTCTGAGCCTCAGTTTTCCCATCTGCATCATTACCTGCCTCCCAGACTGGGGGCAAAATGAACAGAAGCATGTATGTGCAGAGAGCTGTGCCCAGCTGAGCCTAAACTGAGCAAGTCTAGAGGCATCTATTTGCTGGAGACGCCAAGGGGAGTGAGAAGTCTCTGCGTAAAATCCAACCATGAAGAACAAGCTGCAGGAAAAGGTTCCTACCCTCCATCACCTGCAGGTCCTGTGACCTATATGAAGCTGACCTCCACCTTCATTGTTTTCCCCAGCTGGGCTACATTCTGGGGTCATGACAAAGATTTTGCATCTGGAGGGAGTATTCGGCTATTCCTGTGATTAAAACTATCACCCCAGACGAAAGCCAAGAGCACTTTTCATTCATTATGGTCTCCACTGCTTGGTGTTATTGTTATTTGGGCATGGGGTCTGGCTCAAGCCCTGGTGGCATAGGGACCACTTGAAGCCACATTTAGAGAGCACATAGAAGCTGGGGTCTCACCTTTGGGGAGAATACCCAGCTCAGGACTGCCTGCCCCAGCCTGAGAATCAACGTTCTGTGGCATTATATGAAGTCTGAAAAACTTGTTAATAACATACCAACTGGAAATCAATTTTTAGCCCAGCCTTACTGGGCACCCAATTTCCTAAGGCCTTCGAATTTTTTCTGGAAAAGGAGTGGATGTTAGTAAAGTTCTTATTTCTCTGACAGCCAGCTCTTGATCTGGGGGCTTTCTCTGAAGCAGTTTTCGAAACACAGGGTGTGAGTTCATTACTGCTGGAGACTAGAAACGTGTGCAAGAAACCTCCCTTAAGGATGTATAATTGTGCTCACAGCTCCTTGGGAGAATTCCCACCAGAGAGGCTGGACTCTCTTTGAACCTCCCAGGACCTGAGTTTACCTTCTCATGGGGAACAGTTGGCTTGAAAGTATGGCTTGTCCATTGCGCTAAGGCAGATACTCCGAGGTCTGTGTGATCCCTCCCAGACCAAGCAGCACACCTCCTATGAGGGAGAAGAACATGGAACAGCCTGAAAATGCCTCTTTTCTTTGGAAGCATGCCATTCTGCTTTTACTGTTTTTAAAGCAGAATGAGAGAGACCCACATCTCAGGGCCCCTTTAAGTCCAAGGCTTGAAGTTGTCTGTCACCATGGGGTACAACCTCTGCCCAGAAGGAGCAGTGAGAGGTGGGACATCCTCTCTCTTAGGACCCTGAGGCAGGGTGTGGCTGTAGGCAGACCCTCTGCCAGTTGGCCCCAGGCTGCATGAGTGGCCCTGGTCCTGAGCATGAAATGGAGCTGAGGGTTAGAGAGTCCCACCTTCATGGAGAAGGCAGGACAGTGTGGCCTGCATCTAGGTGATACTGGCATACCAGTGGTTACAGGAAAATAGGGAAAGCCATAGCCTGGTGCCTGCTTCTTGGCATTCTCTGAGCTCTATCTCACTGGGTGAGCAGAGGAGCCCACTTTGATATGCCAGACCCAGAGCCCCCCTGTAGGGAGTTACAGGGGGTAAGGATTTACCAGAATCATAGGCAGAGAAGCACTGGCATCCTAATGAGACCTGCTGGGTTCAGCATCTCAAACACAGTGCTCACGTGTCAGGGCTGGAGAAGCGAGGAGAATGCTGGGTTCTGTCGGATTTCGGAACCACAGCCTTTCAGGGGGTGGGCCGGCCACACAGACCTTCCACCAGGGGGCAGAAGAGCAAAGCTGACAGTTTGATGCACCATTGGACCAAGTCCATGCAAGACCCACTTAGGTCCAGGAAACTTCAAACACCTTGGGTTACAGGGTCCAATGGTACCATTGGAGAACAAATCAGAGCTGGGAAGGAGAGGAGAGCATCTGCTGGCCCTTGGAACAAGATCAAATATGGCAACACAGCTCAGAGCCGGCAATGCAGGCTTGTGGGGAGCAAAGAGGCTGTAGGTTTTCCTTGGTTTCTTAATACCAAACCCCTCACATGGGAAGGCAGGAACCATATACCCAATAGAGGCCTCCCAGCAGCCTGGGACTGTCCAAATTTCCTTCTGTCCTGGCTGGTAGATCACAGAACGGACAGCTGTGATTGCTTTACCAGATCTAGAATTCTGTAGACCCCAATTTGAGTGGAGCAAATTGAAGGATCACCCCCGACATGCCATGACTCGGGAAGGGTGGTTCAGACAGCTTTGGTTGTTGTACCAGTTATCTCTTGCTGCATAACAAACCACCCCAAAGCAGTGGCATAAAATAAAAAATAATAGGTATTTTGCTACTGAATCTGGGAGTGCTTTTAGGCTCAGGAAGGCATTCTGAGGCTTCTGCTGATGGCTGCCTGTGTGAACACCAAATATTCCAGTTTTTCTAGACAGGCTAGAAAAACAATTTTTAAAAATTTGAAATCTAATTTTTAACTAATTAAGAAACTGCAGGGGTGCCTGGGTGGCTCAGTCGGTTGAGTGTCTGACTTCGGCTCAGGTCATGATCCTGGGGTCCTGGGATCAAGCCTCACATTGGGCTTCCTGCTCAGTGCAGAGTCTGCTTCTCCCTCTTCCTCTGACCCTTCCTCCTGCTCATGCTTTCATTTGCTTGCTCTCTCTCTCTCAAATGAATAAACAAAAAATCTTTTAAAAAATAAAAAATAAAAATAAATTAAAAACTGCAGGGCCTCCATAAGAGCAGCTCAGGGATAGCCAGCTTGTGCCTCTGCCTGGCCTTGCAAGGTCAATTTGGAATGGCCCAACCAGGGAAGGCATTCCAGAAGCTTCTACTCGGCACACTGGTGTCTTGCCTGAGGTGTTCAGAGCCAGGCAGGGGTGAAGGATGTGGTGATAAAGAAGTGAGACAAGAGCCCTTCCCCGAGGCATAGCAGAACATGTAGGCAGCAGATGAAGGGATGGGGTGGCAGCTGAGTGGGACCAACAGGGAACAGAAGCTTTCTGTAGTCCACACTCTTATTTTTCCTATGAAGACCCACTCTTTGCCAACATCCTCGGAAAAGCACACCTTCATGAAAGATCCTGAGCCCAGCCACACTGAGGGGTAAGTAGCTGCTGAAGCTTAACATAACTCTCTCACCCAGGGACAGTTGTCTCTTACCAGGAGCAAAACCTGCAGAGTCAAAAAGCAAAGCTTTAATAGTAACATCTCAGATTGACAGGTGGGTGTCAGGTCGGGTGTTAGGTGATGGTCTTAACCAAGCCTGTGGATTTCTGCATCATTATCATTATCACCATCCTCATCATCATAATCACTAACACCATCTTCACTACCACCATCCTCACCATCAACACCACATCACTATCATTATCATCACCATTACCACCATCATTACCATCGTCATCACCATCATCATCACCATCATTACCACCACCATCACCATCAGCACCACCATCACTACCACCATTATTTTCACCACCCTCATCATCACCATGATCATCACCACCATTATCATCACTGTCATCATTGTCACTACCATCATCACTCCATAATAACAATATCCCATCTTAACTTCAAGTGGAAGAAGGACATTTCCTGCTTCTGCCATATCTACTGTCTTCTATGGCCCTGGAGAGCATTCATGGACCCTAATGGCCTCTGCGAGACCCATATCAGCCACATGATGGAAGGCTCAGAGAGAGACACCAGAGAGTGAGTGAAGCCTGTCCATACTGGCCCGTAGTTGCCAAGCATCTGCTATGTGGCAGGCCTGGAGTAGGCTCTGCACCTTCCTCCTCAAGCCCCCCACTGGGTCCCAAAAGCCAATCTCCTTTCCTTCCCTTGTTGCCTTGCTATCTGGAGGACTTGGTCCTCTTTATCTACCTTGCTCTGCCTGCTCCTTCCACCTCTCAGCTTCCCTCTCAGCAACTGCCTTAGTAGATGCCCAAAACATTTTCATTAAACAAGCAAATGTCTATTGCACATGTATGACTCCCACAAAGTACGCATCAGGCAGTTGTCTGGCCACCAGTCTTCCTTCTCTTAGCCACCATCAGTCCCCTTCATTATGGTAAGGGTTGAGGGCACTCATGACACATGCAAGGCAATTCCATGAAGGAGCCTATCCATGGCATTCTTTAGAGGGGACCATGGCATGAGGCCACGTTGCATGTCATGAATTGTCAAGTTCAACATGACCCAAACAGGCTCAGTGTTCTCAACTGTAGAATGGGTTGTTTGGCTTTTAAGTGCAGTTATACATTTAAAATTTATAGTTATCCTCTACAAAGTGCTAGACAGAGTGGAAGTCATATTTTCTTTCTCAGTGTGATGGGGAGGGAAATTGAGGCTCTGGAGGAAGAAAGAAGACACACTCTTATCCTCATTTTCTTGATGACTTGCTGTGAGAACTTGGAGCTGCCTTGAGCTTCTCCAGAGCACAGATTTCTCAGTTGTACAATGAGGACATTGCATGGAAAGCATCTAGTGTTCCTCTGAGATTCAAGGCAGCACCACCATTCTATTGACACTTCACCAGCAAAGCCTGTAATACTATGGGTTGGTGGCATCTTGAGGACTCACCAGTACAGATGTTCCTTCATTAAATTGCAATGGACGCAGCCCCCAAACTAATCAGGGGCCACAGATTTTACCCCAAGATGAAGGAGCAAGTAATCATAGAAATAGTCATTGCTAATCTGCAGCCAGTCTACTGTGACATGTGTGTGATGAGTACTGACATGTCACATCACTTTAGAACATACTGAAATTGTTACATACATCTTATGAGAACAAGGTAAGGTGGATATGGAAGCAATGTTCATTTTGCAGATCAAAAAAATGACCTTCCAAACAATTAAAAGCCATCCTGAGACCACACAGGCAATTATGGTGCGGCTGGACCCTGACTCCCAGTTCTGTTTTCCTGTGATATAGGCAGTCAGACAGGGCAGGGAGGTGAGGGGTGACTAGAAGACATTTTTTGCCTTCTTAGTCTGACCTACTTTGGTCCTAAAGCCACATTCTCTAGAATGCTACTTCTTTTCCATCCTACACAAAAGGGAAAATTCATTAAGGGCTATCAATTCCTCACACCCTACTGAGAACAAAATCTCCACGCTGCATTTGACCATGACTAGGTAGTGAGGTTGTGTAGAAAGGAGGGAAGGACACTATTGAAGCATGAATCATTGTCCAAGAAGGGCCAAGTCTACTGCAGTAAACAGAGTAGAGCCAAGAAAGGAAGACACAAGAAAAATTGTTCATCAATATTCCTTGTACAAGAACACAATTTAGTCCTACACTTTTTTTTTAGATTTTATTTATTTATTCAACAGAGATAGAGACAGCCAGCAAGAGAGGGAACACAAGCACGGGGAGTGGGAGAGGAAGAAGCGGGCCCATAGCAGAGGAGCCTGATGTGGGGCTCAATCCCAGAACGCCGGGATCACGCCCTGAGCCAAAGGCAGACGCTTAACCGCTGTGCCACCCAGGCGCCCCTTAGTCCTACACTTTTATGGGGTGAAATGTATGCCCCCTAAAATTCATATGTTGAAATCCTAACCCTGTGTACCCCAGAATGTGATTGTATTTGGAGACAGAGACTTTAAGGAGGTAATTAAGGTAAAATGAGGCCATTAGGGTAGGCCCTAATCACATGTGACTGTTGTCCTTATAAGAAGAGGAGATTAGGACACAGGAATAGAGGAAAGACTATATGAAGATCCAGGGAGAAGGCAATAATCTACACGCTAAAGAGAGAGGCCTCAGAAGAAACCAACCCTGCTGGCACCTTGCTCTTCAACTTCTAGCTTCCAGAACTGTGAGAGAATAAATTTTTATTGTCTAAGTTACTCAGTGTGTGGCATTTTGTTATAGCAGCCCAAGCAAACTAATACACACACCAACAAAGTTTGTCTCTTCTGATTAACTCAGCAACATAAGTCACTGAGTTTCTATCATTGCCATGGATACCAGGGAGCTCAGAGCCAAGTGATTGATTATAGTGGCAATATAGCCTAGACTGAGTCCACACATTCTGGGGATGTGTGCCCTGCCCAGTAAAACCAAGTGAGGAATACTCAGGAGTGAGGGTGTGATGAGTCTGCTGTGGGTTGGGATGATCTTCTCACTTCAGAATTGACTGTGCCATAGCTCAGAGCTGTTTATGGCCATTTTGCCTAACCTGAGCCTCATTTTGCTGACCTGGGAGAGGTATCTATTGACAGTACAGAGTGCCACTCTGCAGCTTATCCTGTTCCACATGCTGATACCTGGCTGACTCCATCTGTAATCAAAATTGAAGGTGTATCTGGAAGCCCCACATGGAAGCATTCTTGGATCCCCTGATGAAGGAAGCCCCTGGGTAAGGTATGTGTCTGCTCTACATACATCCCAACCTAATAGCAGACTTTCTGGCAGGACCAGCCTCAGGTTCAGACAGGGTAAGAAGTACCCCTCCCCCTAACCCCATTCCCCACCATGGGGAGATACCAAGGGTGCTGAGAAGGGTTTGGCATCTTTCCCCATCCCTCTGCACCTATTGGCTAGATTCCCACATTGCAGCAATAGGGCTTCTCTCCTTTGGAGAAAGTCTTGGGTGGTCTTACTGAATAGAAAATTTCCCCTAAGAAAGGCCATTCTCTAAAATATTGGCATTGCCAATATGTGAGTGCTCTGATGACAGATCTGAGAGAATAGCCCAGCACACCTATCCATGTCCCTCTCACTCAGCAGCAGGTAAGGGGCATTTATCTTTGCCTGACCATGACCTAGAACTCCACCTGTGTTGGTAGAGAATCCCCCATGGTGGGAGTTTGGTGGGAGATGACTTCTGAAGCCAAAGTACTGACACCATCCTTCCTCACTTCCCCACCTCCCCAGCAGGCACAGGCCAGTAACCTGGGTTCAGGCACCAGGATGGTCCTGCATGGGGCTTGGACACCCAGTGAGAGGCGAGATCATGAAGGAATGGTCAGAATTTATGCACTTAGAGGGCAGTGGGCTGTTCCAGACGTTAGCAGCAGCACCCCAACTGGCCATTCTGGTGCTGTGGCTGTGAACATGGTTCCTGCTCCAAAGCCCCCTTGGTTCCTGGGGGGTTTCCAAGGTTGATTCTGTAGGCTTATCTCCCAGTGTCCTTCTAGTAAAGGCCCTTTCTGCTGATTCTTCCCAGTTGGTTTGTATTGCCTGCCACCAGCCTCTAGTTATTGGTCTGGAGCCAGGAGGGGAGGTGGAGCTAGGCCCCAGGGAGAGCCACCATGGTCTTAAAAGGCACTTGCTTCATGTGAGGCCTGTGCAGTCTTCAAGCAATGGATGGGGGCTTTATCTTCAACAAATGGGAGTGAACCCCTAGAGACCCCTGTGTTCAAGGGAACTGAAAGCCCTCAAGTTCAAACATCCCTATCTCAAGTGTCAGGGCCCCAGCTCTTCCCTTGGACCCTGACTTTTGCTGACCTGCTCAGGAAGGAGAGGAATTATACACCAAAAGAGCTCTTGAACCTGCCTAATGTGTACTAGGAGGAATAAGAGTGTGCCCAGGGGTTGATCCTGAGGGTGCTGGGCCAAGGGGAACAGTAAAATAAGCCGGATAAGAGAGATTTGTTGGTATGAGGGCATTCAGCCATAACACAGAGTATAACGCTGAGGAACATGCCCTAGGATGATTCCCTCTGGGATGGCTCTTGGAAACTTGAAAAGAAGCAATAGCCCACTTTTAAAGAGAACAGTGATGGAGAAACAATGCCAGAACTTTTGCGGCAGACTGTGGAGGAAGGGTCAAAGGCTCAGAGAAGTAGCCTCTAAGAACTGGTCTGCTCTGTGAGACTGGAAAACCCAGCATCTCCTTGCAAAGGCTGGAGGACACTCTCTGATGTGATAAGGCATGCCTGGTGAAGGGAGCACCAACATTGTTGAGAAGCTCAGTGGTCGCTGTCCTCTGCAGGCCAGGCTGAAGCTAGGAAATGCTGTCATACAGCAGGGATTTCAGAGCAGCGGGGATGGGAACTGTGGAATAGCAAGGGCCAACAGCAGCATTGAGCTGCAGCACTTTCTTCTTCCAAGTGAGTGTAGTTACCATAATTACCATAATAGACTGTAAGGTGAGAATGAGGGGGAAAGGGGTGAGTGTTCTAATTTTCAGAGACACGGGAAATGGAGATGGTCTAAAGAACAAGGTGTTCTCTAGGGGCAAAATAGATGGGCACTGCTTAATAAATATAATCAAAAGGGTTGAGAATGGATTCATAGACAAATGTCCATCAGCTGTTGAATGGATAGACACATGTGGCATATCCATATGGTGGAATATTATTCAGCCATCAAAAGGAATGAGGTACTAACACCTGCTACAACACGGATGAACCTCAAAAACATTGTGCTGAGTGAAAGATGTCAGTCTTGGAAGGTCGTGTATTACATGATTCCATTTGTATGAAATGTCCAGTATTCTGGCAAATACAGAGACAAGTAGATTAATAGTTGCTGGGGGGTGGGGGGGTGGAAGTTGTTGTAAGGGATGAATCGAGCCTGACTGCTAAGAGGTACAGGTTTCTTTCTGGGCTTATGGAAATGTTCTAGAGTTAGATAGTGCTTATGGTTACACAACCTTGTGCATATATTAAAACCTCTGAATGGTATACTTTAAAACACTGAATTTCATGTTATAGGAACTGTATCTCAAAAAGAGGATATATTCACAGAATGGTAAGTCATATCCTTTGCCCATTTTCCATGTCTGAACCAGTTTTCAGACCCAGAATCCATTGACTAAAGAGGGGACTGAGCCCCACAAGGAAGAACTTTGTAACACCATGGTGAGTGCCATATAGCAGGGGTTTCTCCAGCCCATCTCTAAAAGAACGTGTGGTGTTCTACTTGAATAACCATGCCTTGGAAAAGGGAGTTAACCAGATTTTCAAGGGCAGTTGGATATGGTGCAAGCTGATGCTGGTATTCAAAGTGCCATCATACCCTTCCTGTTAGCACATCAGGTAACAAATGTCTTCCTGGCCCAGATCCATCTCATAGTGGCCCAAGGTAAGGATATGTAGGTACTCATGGGCACTGGGGAATTGCTCCACTGGTTGGTCGGGAGCCTGCAAGGGGTACAAGGACAAGAAGGCCTGGGGAAGAGGCCTGTGGTTGGACTTACAGAGTGGCCATGGAGATGAGGATCTTTGTAACCACTCAGGAGAGGCACTAAACCACCAAGCGGACAGGAGAATTTGACCAGTGGATGTGCTCATTTGTGCTCATGCAGTGAAGGATGGAGAATGGAGGGAGCAGCCACACTGGGGGCCATGCATGGCTTGTTCTCAATTTCGATAGAATCCTTTATCATTACTCTCATTTCTTTTTATGATACCATAGAGAATGTATGGTGATATTGAGCACCTTCTCATGTACCTGTTGGCCACGTGTACATCTTCTTTAGAAAAGTGTGTGTTCAGGTCCTTTGCCTATTTTTAAAACTGAATTAGTTTCTGTGCTGTTGAGTTATGTGTGTATATTTCATATATTAACTCCTAGATATATGGGTTGCCAGTATTTTCTCCCATTTCATAGGTTGCCTTTTCCGTTAGTTGGCTTTTTTCCTTGGCTGTGCAGAAACTTCTTATTATTTTATTTTTTAGCCTTTTTGTTTTCATTTATTTTTTAAATTCAATTTATTGAAAACCAAAGCAAAATCAGCTTACCTATTTCTTCCACCCTCCACACCCTGCCTCTGGCAACCACATACTTGTTCTCTGTCTCTGTGACCTTGATTTGGTTTGTTTGTTTGTTTATTTTTAGATTCCACACATAAGACAGATCAGTATTTGTTTCTCTATCTGACTTATTTCACCTAGCATAAGGCCCTCAAGGTGTATCCATGTTGTCACAAATGACAAGATTTCATGTCTTTTTACGACTAAATAATATTCCATTGTGTATACACACCACATTTTCTTTATTCGTCCATCATTGGACAGTTAGGTTGTTGCAAATAATGCTGCAGTGAGCATGGTGGTGCAGGTACCTTTTCAAGTTAGTGTTTTCATTTTCTTCAGATGAATACCCAGAAGTGGAATTGCTGGATCATCTGGTAGTTCTATTTGTAATTTTTTTGAGGAAATTCCATACTCTTTTCCCTAGTGGCTGCATCAGTTTGCATTCCCACAAATAGTGTATGAAGGTTCCTTTTTCTCCACATTCTTGCCAATACTTGTTATTTCTAATATTTTCGATAGCAGTCATTCTAAAAGGTGTGAGGTGATACCTCATTGTGGTTTTGATTTTCATTTCCCTGATGATGTAGAGCACCTTTTCGTGTACTTGTTGGACATCTGTATGTCTTCTTTAGAAAAATGTTTGTTCAGATCTTTGGCCCATATTTCAGTCACATTGTTTGTTTTTTTGCTATTAAGTTGAATGAGGTCTTTATATATTTCAGATATTAGCCCCTTATCAGATATGAACTTGCAAATACTTTCTCCCATTCAATACAATTTCTCTTAATTGTATTGATGATTTCCTTTGCTGTGCAGAGCTTTTGAGTTTGATGTAGTCCCACTAGTTTGTTTTTGCTTTTGTTTTTGTTTTCAGACTCAAAAAATTATTGCTAATGCCTATATCAAAGAGCTTAGTGCTATGTTTTCCTCTAGGAATTTTATGGTTTCAGGTCTTAAATTGAAGTCTTTAATCCATTTTAAATTAATGTTTGTAAGGTCCAGTTTCATTCTTTTGCAAGTGGCTGTCCAGTTTTCATAACACTTTTTGTTGAAGAGAATGTTTTTTCTCCATTGTATATTCTTGGTTCCTTTGTTGTAGATTGACCATATAGTTGTGGATTTATTTCAGGGCTCATTATTCTGTTCCATTGATCTATGTGTCTGTTTTTATGCCAGTCCCACACTGTTTTAATTACTGTAGCTTTGTAATATCATTTGAAACCAGGGAGCATGATGCTTTCAGCTTTGTTCTTCTTTTTCAAGATTGTTTTGGCTATTTGGAGTCTTTCATGGTTCCATACAAAGTTTAGGACTGTTTGCCTTATTTCTGTGAGAAATGTCTTTGGAATTTTGATAGAAATTGCATTGAATCTCTACATTGCTTTGGGTAGTATGGACATTTTAAAGATATTAATTCTTCCAATCCATGAGCACAGAATATCTTTCCATTTATTTGTGTCTTTTACTATTTTTTTTCATTAATGTCTTGTAGTTTTCAATATATAGGTCTTTCACCTCCTTGGTTAAATTTATTGCCAAGTATTTTATTCCTTATGTTGCAATTGTAAATTATTTTCCTAGCTTCTTTTTCTGACAGTTCATTATTAGTGTGTAAAAATGCAACAGATTTTGTGTATTGATTTTGTATCCTGCAACTGTACTGAATTCATGCATTAGTTTTGGCAGTTTTCTGATGGAGACTTTATGGTTTTCTACATGTGTCATCTGCAAATAGTGACAGTTTTACTTCTTCCTTTTTATTTTGGATGCCTTTTATTTCTTCTTCTTGCCTAATTGCTGTGGATGGGACTTCCAATACTATGTTTAATACAAGTGGTGAGAGTGGGGATCCTTGTCCTGTTCCTGACCTTAGAGAAAACGCTTTCAAGTTTTCACCATTGAACATGTTGTTAGCAGTGGGCTTGTCATATATGGCCTTTACTACACTGAGGTACGTTCCCTCTATATTTGCTTTGTTGAGAGTTTTTATCATAAATTGATGCTAAATTTTGTCTAATGCCTTTTCTACATCTATTGAGATGATTATGATTTTATCCTTCATTTTGTTAATATGCTGTATTAGATTGACAGGTTTGAAGATGTTAAACCATCCTTGCATCCCAGGAATAAATCCCTCTTGATCATGGTGTATGATCTTTTTAATGTATTGTTGACTTCAGTTTGCTAATATTTTGTTGAGGATTTTTGCAACTATGTTTTTTCAGGGATATTGGCCTGTAACTTTCTTTTCTTGTGGCATCTTTTTCTGGTTTTGGTATCAGGGTAATGCTGGCCTTGTAAAATTAGTTTGGAGGAGTTTCTCCTTCTATTTTTTGAAAGAGTTTGAGAAGATTGGTACTAATGCTTCTTTGATGGTTGGTAGAATTCAACAGTGAAGACTTATGGTCCTGGACTTTTGTTTTTTGGGAAGTTTTTGGATTACTGATTCAATCTCCTTATTAGTAGTCAGTCTGTTCAGATCTTCCGCTTTATCACGATTCAGTCTTGATAGGGTGCATTTTTCTAGGACTGTATCCATTTCTTTCAGGTTTTCACTATTCTCATTCTTTTTTTTTTTTAAGATTTTATTTATTTATTTGACAGAGATAGAGACAGCCAGCGAGAGAGGGAACACAAGCAGGTGGAGTGGGAGAGGAAGAAGCAGGCTCATAGCGGAGGAGTCTGATGTGGGGCTCAATCCCATAACACCGGGATCACGCCCCGAGCTGAAGGCAGACGCTTAACCGCTGTGCCACCCAGGTGCCCCTCACTATTCTCATTCTTGAAAGATATTTTCCCTGGGTAGAAATATTAGTTCAGGCAATTTTCCTGTGAAATCCTTTCCCCAAAGTAAATCTTACATAGTAGTCCAACAAGCAAGGCAGAAAGAAAAAAAAAAGAGCTCTCCTGATTGAAGTAGGGGTGAGAGGTCCAGAACTCTTTTTGCTCAACCTGCCCCCCACCATAATCAAACTTAAGCTCCTCCTGGAAATGCTAGGGAGGACATTGTTACAGATCAACTTAATCAACATTGCCTATGGCCTAAGGAATTCCAAAGGGTTGTATCCAAATTGGTTGCATCCATCATGCTCTGTTCCAGGAAAAGAGTATTTGAGTCTGAGGGAGGGGCTCTACTGGCTCAAAGAGGCCAATGGTACTGTGTGGGAATAAATGAATTCTTATACCCATGGCAACCACAGTGGGGCATGAACATTTGTGCAGGTTGCACACTACTCCAAGGCTCCTGCCCCAGGAGGCAAGTGAGCTCTGAAGTCCAGTACATCTCCTGCTCTCCTGACCAGGTTCCTGGGTTAGATTAGGTCACCTTTTTCTAATTCACACAAAGACTCTATACAGGCCAACACTGGCCCTATGACCAGGATGAAATGTGATCACTCTACCTGCCTTTCTGAGCTCAGTCTCCACGTTCCCTGGCCTCTTTTGAGACCCTGCGGACTTCACTGTAATTCTGCCCCCAAGAAGGGACCCCTTGGATGGGGGACCTGAGTGTTCATTCAGACCTAGAAGGGAACTTCCCCCATGGAAAACAAGGAAATTGATGTCTGGCTTCTATAACAGCCTCTTACATGGCAGTGTGTGTGTGTGTGTGTGTGTGTGTGTGTGTGTGTGTGTGTGAGAAGAGAGAGAGAGAGAGAGAGAGAGAGAGAGAAAGCATGTGTTAGCCTCCCTGGACTCTACAGGATTCCAGGAACTGAAGACCTAACCTTGGGCTCTCAGCCCTGAAATCCCGGGAGGCTCTTGGGAGATGTACCCAGCTTTCTCCATTCAAGACCTCTATTCCATCTTCCACTGCTCCAGTGACAAAGCTCAGGATGAAAACCAGCCAACAAAAGAACATGCTGCCAGGAGGGCTTAATGCTCCCTGTCAGTTTCCAGAGCTGTGGGGAGCAAGCAGGCCACGGTGATGGGAAAACACACATTGTTTGGGGGCGTTGCGGATACAGTATGGATTATTTTTAGCAAATTGTTCTGACTTAGTGAAAAACCTGAAAGATAGTGTTGATAATCATCCTTATTTTAGTGCCACAGATGGCACTGCTATAATTAGATACTTGTTTCTGGGTGATTCTGCTGTTCCTATAAGAAGACACCTTGCCTGGTACAGAAATAGATCACTGAAGGTTGTCTTTATTTTTTAATTTAGGGCTCAAGTTTTCATTCTTTACCATTAAGTATTAACAATATTTGTGAGAAAAAAATAAATTATTCACATGTCTCTCATGCTAATATTAGCCTGAACATACATGAGAGGTTTGGGCCTTTCTTTTGTTCTCTGAACCTAGTGACAACCAGGAATTATCCCCTGCTGCCTGCCTTTCTCCTCAGAGGTACTTCCTGGGCCCTCAGCCAAGCCAGACTCCCTGTTATCTCATTTCACCCTGCATTTTCTCTCATATCAGTGTTTTTCACTTGTAATTGTATTTATCTGTGAGACACTTGGACTAATGTCTACCCCCTGCCCCAGCCCCCAGACCATAATCTCCACAGGGAAGAAACTTAGTCCTTACCCTGTCCCCAGTACCTTAGATGAGGATATCAGTGAAATGCAAGAATGAATGGGAAAGCCACTACCAGAAACGAGCATGTGGGGAGCCCTCAGCTCCAGCTGTCTTCCATGCTCACCTACCCATGGGATCACCGTGCAGGCCAAGCCTTTGGCTGGTATTGGGTCTACCTCTGTGCACTTCGATTTTCTCATCCAGCAAACAATTAATACAGCATGTCCAACTTATAGCAAGAGATATCATGAGACTTTTAATGAGAAACATGAATGAGATAAGACTGAAGAGGGTGAAGTAGATATGAGTTGATGTTTCTATTATGAAAATTATGATTGGGGCATGGAGGAGAGAGAACTGGAATTCCACTAAGAGCATAATTCTTTGGGAGCAGGTGTCTCCTTCACAGCCACAGCCAGAAGCACAGACTCTCCCACACAGTAGGTACCCAACCAATGCATCTGCCATTATCACCTGTGGAAGGACTCTCCATGATGGCTCCCGAAGACCCCACCTCCTGGCATGCACACCCTTGTGTGGCATTCTTCCACAGTGCACCAGGGACCAAAAGAAAACGGCAGAGGTGATGGTGTGACATTTCTGAGATTAGGTGGTAGAGTAGCATTGTGGCTTCCTTTTTGGTTGTCTGTTTGTCTTTGTGCTTCTGTCTGTCTGTCTCTGTCTCTCTCTCTGTGATCCCTTGCTTTAGGAGAAGCCCTGTTGTGAGCAGCCATTTGGAGATGCCCGTGTAGAGAGGAACTGAAACCTCCCACCAACAGCCATGTGTGGGAGTGAGCTGGAGAGCACATCCTCTAGTCTGTTAAGCCTCCAGAGACCACTTCCTTGGGCAGCAGTATGACTTCAACCTTGAGAGTCTTTGAACCACAACAGCCATTTGAGCTGTTCCCAGAAACTGTATTCAATGGTGCATGTTTGTTGTTTAAGCTGTTTGTTTTGTGGTTATTTGTTACGCAGCATAGATAACTCATACTAGAGCCAACTGCATCTCTGCCTCCTGGCTGTGCTGAGTCAGGGCTGGAAGCTCAGCCTCCTTCATAACTGCTTCCAGCAGTCTGCCCTTCTTTCTCCTTCCCATCTCTCTGCTCCTCACCAGCTCCCCATCTACCTGAAGACCAGCCCTCTGGTGCTGACTCAGCAAAAGTCACCAAGAGGGGCCAGTGTAGACTAAGAGAGAGGAAAGGGCAAGGCTGCGAGGATCTGGGTGCCACATCACTCCAGGGAACACCCTAATTCTGACACCCGGCCTGAGAAGGAAATTTGGCCTAGCTTCCTCCTCCCCCATACTGGCTTACTCATTTCCTATAAAGAGGGAAGTGCTCAGTCAAACTCCTCTCCCCTCCATCCTTCCAATCCCACCCCAAGGGAGCTGTGCCACAACTTGCTTTCTCCACACTACCTGAGGACCATCACTATCTTAGTCTAGTCACGAAATCATCCCTGTGTCCCAGCACCAATGATGGTATTTTTTGGAGGCCAAATATTTCGTCTACAAATCCACCTGCTGTGATATGACAAGAATTCCTGCAGAAGAGAGAAGGGCTCCCACTGGCTTTTAAGGCCCAGGATTTCTGTCTTTAGGGCACTTACCAGACAGAGATTTCTTCAATTTGTTAAATACCCAACTCCCCAGCATCCCTTGGATCCTCCTGCTGCTGACCACGTTTCACGTCTGTCCCCACGTCCTGTTCTGTAACACACCAGCTAAGACACTGGTCAAGTGACAGGAGCTTCCTTTTCCTTTTCCAATTAATTTTTTTTTTCGGAAAAATGATCTTGGCATGCAGTGTATAATCCAAATAATTTAGTCTTACAGTGAAAAGCAGCCAATCTCTCCTGATCTCTCATCAAACAGTCCCACTCCCAGGGGCACTGCTTTCAATTTTTAAAAAAATTTCCTTCTGAAAAAATATGAAAATATGCCTATTTTTAAATTATTATATTTTGATGAAATTAGTTGACTTTCTATTATAATTGTATATGATTAGACACTCATAGTCCACTGTGCTCCCACTTTCCTCCCTCACCCATCATCCTAATATATTTTTATATTATAATTTTTGGTTAAATTTATAGTGTTTACATTACCAGGACTATCACTAATTGCCAGCCAAACAATGTATAATGAATATGTTCCTTTCTCATAATCCACTCCTCACCGACCAGAGATAAATGCCTCCTTTTACTATTTTCATTGCCCTACTGGTTAACTACCCCAAATGTTTCTGTTTTCATCAAATGCCTATGAACAGTTGTTTCAGATAATCTGGCAGATCACCCCCTTCCCTGGATACCTCCTTCCCAGCCCTTTGACCTTCTGCTCAGATATGAGCAGTTGCTCTCTTGGTCTGTGGTACAAACTGTTACCTTGGGGCTTCTCTTAGCTTCTCTGTTAGGCTGGATCCCTCACTTCCTGCACCCCAGGTCCTCCTGTCTCTTGGTTTATACGCTTGTTTCACTGGAGCATATCCTCTAGCATCTTTCTGAGAAAGGATATACAGAAGGTAAAAGCTTTAAAGATGTTGCATACCTAGAAATACTTTTATATCATTTCATACTTCCAAGATAATTGGGCTAGATGTAAAAATCTAAGTTGAAAATAATTTTCCACCGAAATTTCAAAAGCACAATTCCATTGTCTTCTATCTTCCAGTGCTACTGTTGTGAAGTCTGTCATCATTCTAATTCTTAAATCTTTATATGTTTTATACACACCTCCTTTCAATCTCCAGTTTCTAGGATTTTCTCTTGACCTTTTATGCTTTCATATTTCATGAAGATATACCTTGATGTGGAACTTTAAAAGTTCCTAGTCCTAATATTTCATGAGCTCTTTCTATTTGAATGCTCCAGGCTTCAGTTGGTAATTCTCTTGTATTATTTATTTGAAATATCTTTATTTTCTCTATTCTCTCTTTTTGTAACTCCAGAAGTTGAATCATCTGGACTTAACTTCTAGCTGTAGTTCCTCTCTTACTGCCTTTTAAATTTATTTAATTACTATTATTATTTATTTTAGAGAGATAGAGAGAGAGCACGCTGGGGGAGAGGCAGAGGGAGGGAGATAATTTCAAGCAGGCTCACCGCTGAGCACGGAGCCCAAATGCGGGGCTCAATCCCACGACCCTGAGATCATGATCTGAGCCAAAATCAAGAGTCAGACACTTAACTGACCCAGCCACCCAGGCACCCCTCTCTCCCTTTTTTGAAAGACATTTCCTCAACTCCCCCTCTATCTCATCTATTAGAAATCCTCCTTCTTATGCTTTGATGACCTCTTCCTTATATAATGCTGATCTTGTCTCTCAGATGCACTATCTCGGTCATCTCCTTGAGAATATTAATGATAGGAGTTTCATTTTGAACTACTGTTCTGTTCCCTCTCTCTAACCCCTTTGAGTGTCTTTCTTCTGTTTGTTGTCTGTTTGACTCTTCTGGCAGCATCACTCACATGTTCAGGGATCCTTGGCAATCTGTTCATAGCTGAGAGTGAAGCACTGAAGAGCTCTTTGAAGATTTTGGGGGAGGAGAGAATTTTAGACTGGTAGATGGAGCAGATTTCTCTGTCAGGCAACCCTCACATGTAAGCATTTTTAGGTCGTTTCCTAGGGATCTGCTGCCAACTTCCTGGGAATAGAGTGGGGGAATGGCTCTTGGGGGTCTTCTCAGTGTAAAGTCTTTCTTATATCCCAACTCCTTTCCAGCCCAGAATCTCACCGATGTCCCCTGCCATCCTTGGGGTCCCTGAGCCCAGAACTACTCCTCTCCAATTTCTTCAGAGAACAACTCTCCAGGCTTGTCTGGGGATTCCCATGGAGGGTCCTGGGATCCAACTGGCTTCTTAGGCAGAATTTGGATCAACTCCTCCTTTTTGCCTCCCTACTTCATCCCTACTTCATCCCACTTCCTGTAGTGCCAGTTGCCTCCTATTGCCCAGGCTTCTGGATTCCACTGAGTGAATAGGCCTGATTCTTGGCAGCATAGCCCTTGCCCCCACCCTTACAGGAGGTCCTCAGGTCCTGGGTCCCACCTGTCCCACCCTTTTACATCTCAATCTACTCATCAGGAAAATAGGGATAACTGTGGTTCCCACCCCCCAGGTTGCTGCAAGGAAGAAATGAGTTCACAGTGGTGGCATCACTATTATGATGGGAATTGTCAGAGCAGGCCTTTGTACAAGCTCTGTCCCCTAGTGCATGTTCTGTTTTGCCCACACAGGCCCAGGAAGAGGTGCCAAGCCCAGGGATGATATGAAGTGCTCATGCTGAGTGTGTAGAGCCAGGGAAAGCTGTTCCCCTCCACGTGCTGCCAGCCCCTGCCAATCCACACAGGATCTAGTCACCAGCCAAGCATGGCACAAAGGGACATATGAACTTGGCTGTTTCACGTCCTCCTTGCAGCTTTGCTCAGCCCCCTCCCTCCAACCCACGAACAGAAATGTGCACAAATGCAAAATAACGGTGATAATCATACGAGATGGCAGCTGAGACCCATTACAGCTGATGACAGTTTGAGAGAAGGATGAGCAGCTCTATGCCATCTGCCCACCTACTTTTCAAATTACTTTTACCCACCTTCGGAATTACATCTGACTTTAGTGGGAATAATTACCAGAGTGATAAAAATGTGAGTGTGCACCATGTGAGGGAAGGTAAGTCTTACAGCGTGGCCTTCTTTCTGCTACAGGAGGCTCCTGACAGAGGGCAGGCACAGGTGACCATGACATGAAGCCAAGGGGCCAAGCTTGCTGCTGTGATCCAGGCTCACCCACCTCCTGTCCCTGGCCAGGGCTGTCGGGACATGAAGTCTTGCCTGGAGCCTCAAATGCCCAGAGGTCTGGCCAGACACATGGACGGAGCCTCCCTTGCTCCCACAGCTGTGCCCTTTGTAGATTACACAGTCATGGTGGGCATGCGTAGATCCACTGGATTTCAGGGAAGCCATTAAGTTTTGGGGCATTTCTTTGATGACCTGGGCATTGTCAGATGTTTATTTAGAAAAATACAAACTTAATGAACATGTGTTGGAAGAAAAGCATTTGTTAGTTATAGTCCCCCTCCCCCCACCCAAGGGGACAGTATTGTAGAAGATGGAAGAGCAGGGCCTTGGCTTCCAGGCAGGCAATGGATCAGGGAAGCAGGAGGGAGAAGTGTGTGTGTGTGTGGGGGGCAAATCTAAAGGAAGAAGGGGCTGAAACCATTGAGACCGTGTCTGGTGTTAGGAAGCATAGGAGAGCTACAAGGAAAGGAGTCTTCTGGAAGGGAATCCTGGGCTGACCCACTGTATACAGTAGATCCAGAGCCCTCCTGGGCACCCTTATAGATTCCTGGAGGGGCAAGAAGTGAAGAAAGGCCCAGTCCTGTTCAGATAGGGCCTGTGAGAACACCCTCCATACTCCACCTGTAAGTGGACAACAGCTGACCTAAGACAGCATTATTAACCCACTCTGTGTCTCAAGTGGACTTTGGCCCCAGCCATCAGGTTTGGGGACCCACCTGGGGGCATCAGCAATGCTCCAGGTAAGTACTCGTGGTTAGGATGATAAGAAAATGAGTCAACTATGAGAGTGTGTGCAATCTGGTAGGCCCTACCTCAGCTGCTCCTTCCTGGTGGGGCACTGGCTGTGCTGTGCAGCAACCTTTCCAGGTGGGCAATGGAGATCCCCACCCTGGGGAGCAGCAGGGTAGACCCCACTTCCAGCCAGCAGCAGGCACAAGTGGAGCTAGGAGTGGGTGGTGGCCTCCCAAAGGCATGGCTTCGATGGTTTAAAAAAACTGAAATTGCACTTTATGCAGGTGTGAACCATTAACATGAGTGAAAGAAGGAAGGAAGGAAGAATGGGAAGTGAGCCGCCCACCACGTGCCCCAGATCCCAGGCCCCTCCTCTAGATATCTTAGTCCACTTGGGCTACAGTAACAACATACATAGTTCTGGAGGCTAGAAGTCACCATGGTCTGGTTCTGATGAGGGCCCTCTTCCGGACTGCAGACAGCCAACTTCTTGCCATGTCCTCACATGGCTGAGTGGCAAAGGAACTCTCTGGAGTTCCCTTACTGTCTCTTCTGGAAGGGCACTAATCCCATTCATGACTAATCACCTACCAAAGGCCCTGCCTCCTAATAACCTCACATTGGGAGTTAGAGCTTCAACACAGGAATTTTGAGGGGACACAAACATTGAGTCAATCACACCAGAGGAGAGGCATGTGGGTGACTCAGTGGGTTAAGCGTCTGACTCTTGGCTTCAGCTCAGGTTATGATCTCAGGGTCCTGCGATTGAGCCCCACCGCAGGTTCCCTACAGCGGGGGAGTCAGCTTGAAATTCTCTCTCCCTCTCCCCCAACCCCTCCCCGCCCCAAATAAATAAATCTTTAAAATAATAACACCAGAGGAAACTCATGGTGCCAATTTCCATGTTTTATGTACCCTTCCAGGAATTCAATTTCATGCTTCTACACACACACACACACACACACACACACACACACACACAAACACACACACATGAATGAGCAGATTCTATGCACACACTCTGAAGTTGCCTCTTTTTCATGAAACAATATATGGTGAAGCTTGCTCCATATCATAAACCTAAAAATACCTGTTTTTAAAAAATGCATGTAGGGGCGCCTGGGTGGCTCGGTCATTAAGCGTCTGCCTTCAGCTCAGGGCGTGATCCCAGAGTTCTGGGATCGAGCCCCACATCCGGCTCCTCTGCTGTGAGCCTGCTTCTTCCTCTCCCACTCCCCCTGCCTGTGTTCCCTCTCTCGCTGGCTATTTCTCTCCGTCAAATAAATAAATAAATAAAATCTTTAAAAAAAAATGCATGTAATTCTGTATGAGGGAGGTGCTGTGATTTATTTAATTAATATTACTATTGGGGCACCTGGGTGGCTCAGTTGGTTAAGTGACTGCCTTCAGCTCGGGTCATGATCTCAGGGTCCTGGGATCGAGTCCCACGTCGGGCTCCCTGCTCAGCGGGGAGTCTGCTTCTCCATCTCCCTCTGTCCCTCCCCCGCTCATGCTCACTCTTACTATCTCTCTCTCAAAAATAATAAATAAAATCTTTTAAAATTAATGTTACCATCGATAGTATTTAAATAGTTTCCATCCTTCACAATCACAAAGAATGCTTCCACGAGCCTTGGTCATGAACCTAACGGGCAGGACAAAGTCTTAGTGTGGGATTGATGGGAGGGAGCATATCTAATCCTGATGGATGGTCCAATCTACCTCTTGGAGCCTCTGCGTCCTGATCCCTCTCACAGCCTTTACTGAAGGTTGGAATTTTGCCTGTCTGAGAGGTGTCAAGCAGGGTTGCACTGACGTTTCAGTTTACATTTCTCTTATTGTTAGTGAGAATAAACATATTTTCCAATGGTTAGAAGCATTTTCATTTCCTGTGAAGGATTTCTATCCATTGCCCATTTTTCAAATCAGTTGCTGGATTTTTTTCTTATTGATTTGAAGATTTATTTTATTTTATTTTATTTTATTTTATTTTATTTTATGTCAGGGGAGAGAAGGAGGGGCACAGGGAGAGGGAGAGAGAGAGAGAATCTCAAGCAGACTCCCCGCTGAGTACGAAGTGGGAAGTGGGGCTTGATCCCATGACCCAGAGATCATGACCTGAGCTGAAATCAAGAGTTGGATGCAGCCCTCATCCTGTGATGTAGTTGCATATATTATTATGCACATGATGCTATTCTTATGTCATAGACATAAATACGCCTTGTTCTTTTTCATGACTGCATGATAATTCCATCTTAAGGATGTGCCATCATTTTAGTCTCAGTTTATTATTTGTCTTTTTACTTTAATCAGGATGTTTTCTGCCATACAGAAATACCTGGCTCTTATCTAGTAGAATAAATCAGTTTTGCTGTTTATGGCCTCAGGGTTTTGCGACAAGATCAAAAAGGTCACTCCCTCCAATATTACAAATGGTTTTCTCATTTTCTTCTGATGCTTTTATGGTTTCCATCTTCCTGCATTTAAATCTTCCCTCTACCTGGATCGCTCCAGAATATATTTTAGTGGCAGTAGGAACTGGGCACTCAATTTTCTTTCTTTCTGGATGGCCAGCACGATGTTAGGTAATGAATAACCTCATAGGCTGAGATGTCACCTTCACCACATTCTAGAGTCCCATGTGTATTTGGTGGCCTGAGCTGTGAATGTCTACCTGGCCACTTCTGGTCTTCTGACAAGCTGGGCAGAACAGCAAGAAGTTCCCCTGGCTCCCAGGCCTTCAGCCCCCCACGCCCTTCTTCAAGGTGGGCCTCCATTCTCAGAAAGCCCCTTTTGAAGCAACACAGTGAGCCAGTGTGTCTCCATAAAGTGATGTTCCCAAGATCAGAAAGTCACCACCTGGAAGGGTGTCTGGCCCATGAGGTCGTGGTCAGGATACTGTACTCTGAAGGAAACTGCCCCCCCACCACAGCCCCACCCTCTCCCATTACAAGCATGACAGTCCCAGCACAGGGGCCCGGGGCCCAGGCCAGCTTCGAGCTGCCCCTGCAGGCCGAGGGAAGGCCGTGGGCACCGTGAACAGGGAGGCGGGGCAGGTGGGTGATCACACTCCCTCCCGGAAGGCCAGAAGGCAGACGGTGCTGGGGTCGGCCCAGCTTCCTGCCTCCTGGCCTCCCCATCCAAGCCTTCTCCAGTCTCCCCCGCAGGACACCACCATCCACATTCCAGCAGCTACTCTATACCAGGTCCTGCACTGGGTGCCGGCGGGTCAGCGAACAGACACCGTGCACAGGTCGTGCATTCCACGGAGGACAGGCATCACCGCCCCGCGCAGGGGCCAAGCTCGGTGAGCAGGAGCACCACGTGCACTGACCAGCAGTAGGAGCGCCCAGAACCTGGGGAGGGAAGGCCCGCCACAGGAGAGGGCCGGTGCAAGCCTGAGGCTGTCAGCAGCAGATGAGGCAGGAACCCCGGACGAAAGCCCGGGGTGCTCCCCACCGCAGAGACACCGTGAGCCCAGGCGGGGCAGGGGTGACGTCAGGGAACCGGCCAGGCTCTTGGCAGCGGTTGGGCTCGGGCTCCAGTTCTGACTTCACAGCTCTCAGACTCTGTTTTCCCATCTATAAAATGGGCGTAGTGCCGTGACAGCCCCTGACATTGGTGAGAAGTGTCCCCCTAGACCCACGTGAGTCCTCACACCGGCAAACACTATCCAGCAGGTATAGACAAAGGGTGGTAAACTGGGCCCATCCAACCAGTCATGCTCACACAGACACACACACACACACACACACACACACACACGCATACACGCTCAGCTGGAATATTTTCTAGGCATTTTACTAATTTAATCTTCACTGCCACACTTCATGAAAGGAGGTTTATCTCCACCAGATTCCAACTTGTCCTGTCCCTCTAGGATTTACCTGTGCCACAAGGTCCCGATGCACTCCCTCTCCTTCTGGGGGATGCTTCAGAATTGGGGGGAAAAAGTCAAATTGCACCTGGTAACCTGGAGAGGTGAGCCCCTCTCCTCTCCCAGGGGAGGTGACAGGCATATATCAGGTCCGTGACAACTGCTGGCTCCCACGCACTGTCACTGCTTTTCCTGCAGAAACGCCCACCTTCACATGATGCTGGGGTCCTTGCGCAGAGTGACCAGCCTGTTTGCTCAGCCGGGGAGGCCCGGTGGTGGTGGTGGGGGAGCTGGTGCTGCCCCTCAGGTGTCCTGCCAGTCCCTCTGGGGCCCTAGCAGGGGGTCCGAATTCAGAACGGCGGGAAGTGGTCGCTTCTTACTGAGCTGTTTTAAATTATTTCAGCTGCACTGAGGTATTTGAGAGTCAGACCAAATAAACATTTGCATCTAAAAAAGGCAAAACAGGGTCATTTGAAATGGAGAAAAAAGCCTTTCCCGTATCCGGAGGGTGCGGCCGACTTCTCAGAGGAGCTGTGTGGGGCTTGCTTTGGTTTTGTGTGTTTGCCAAGGCACAGAGCTCAGACCCTGTGTCGGAGGGAAGTATTTTCTTTTAAATAAAATGTGAGCTGATCTAAGTTTCCTTCCCCTGATCTGCTCTATGATCACCCCAGCCCCCTGCAGCTGTGGACTACATCTTTAAAAGGCATGCTTTTCATGGGAAGGTGACCATGACCACTTGATGTGCGTGACCACTCAGGGCCAGGCAGGGAGGAAGGGGGTGCTCCCAAGCTCCCAAGACTGCCCGCAGTCTCCTCCACACACAGTCAGCTGCATCTCCCTCCCACCCAGGATGCCTCCTAGCACCCACTCTTCCCTTTGGGCCCAGTGCCCAGGAGAAGTGGGTCTACTTCTCCCGAAGAGTCAGCATTGGAACAAAACGTGGGCGTCACATTCTTTCCCTCCTTCCTACCAATTATGCCCCCAGGGCTTAAATCCCATCCTGTAAATTAAACCCAAGGGGAGGGGCATCAGCTACAACACTGTGTGCTGTCCCTTCAGACCCCCAGCAGCATTTCCACCAATGCCAAGCTCCTGACGACAGCAGGGACAGGTCACCCTGGCCTCCCCCGACACACAGGTGCTGTCACCCAGGTCGGTCTCCACGTCTAAGCAGGCCACCATCTGACCCTCACAGCAACCTTGTCTGTACAGTTGAAATAACCATCTAGCCCCAAGATGGAGCTTTTCCTGCCTGGGGCGCCTCATCCTCAAACCCAACTGTGAACAACTGAAAATGCTCCGCGTGACCGGAAAGGCCATGTATCCAGTCAGCCGGGCCCCAAATGCCCAGCCAACGCTGGGCTCCGGAATTAAACTGCCCTTTTCTTTATTCTTTATCCTATAAGAGCTTCCTGCTTTCTGCCCCATTTTGTGGTTCTCTGGACCTTTGGCAACAGAGACTGCCTGCTTCAAGAAGGGGCAAATAAAGTTTGTATTTAATTTAAATTGTCTTTAATCATTTTTAGCAATACAAACCCTGCCCCCTCGTTCCCCTTCCGCTGAGGCACAGAGCCCTTGCTCATTCATTCATTCAAACATCGTGGACATTGGCTTGAGATGGCTGATGAACCACATCCAGGTCCTTCTCCCTCCCCAGCTCCTCTGAAATGCCAGAGTAACTATAAAGACAAATACTTAGAAGCCCTGGAAAACTAGGAAAAGTGCCACTAGCAGATCAGAACATTGGAGAATTTCTGGAAGATAGAAAACAATTGGGCTCAGCTTATTGGGGAAACCCAAAAGAGCAGAGGAGCCCACCATGCTGGGAAACCCTAACCCCCATCCTAACCTGAACCGCTCCCGCTCCAATCTAGAAATTGGAGAAGTGGTGGCATGGAGGAGTCTTGGGACATTGATGAGATGATTATGTGAAGGGCTCCCTGAGCAGCTAGGACAATGCCTCCTTTGCCCCAGGACAAAGTCAGAGTGCAGCTTTAATATTGATGGCAGATTGCTGTGGGGGAGTGGGGGGTGCCCCCGGAGAGAGAAGCAGGACCCCGCCCAGGGAACTGGAGCCAAAGTGAGAGACAGAGTGCCAGCAGATCAGAGGCCCTGGAAGGAGCTTTGCCCTTGCGTATCCCTGCCTGCCTCCATGACCCCAAGTGCCCGGGGGGCCCAGGGTCGCTGTGACCAGAGTGGACAGCCCCTTACAAAGGGGAGGTTTGCTTGTGTTCAAGATATCCTCCACACAGCACAAGTGACCAGACAAGACCAGCAGTTCCCGTACGGGCTGCATTCAGGACTCCTTTACCCTCTTACAAATGCTCGAGGGCCCCAGAGAGGCCTACTTTATGGGAAAAAACTATTGATACTTACTGTAACAGAAGTTACAGAATGCAGAAAAATTTTAAGTCTTTATTTATTTTTAAATGATAATAAAGCCAATACATGTTAACACGAATAACATAACATTTATGAAAATAACTATCTTTGCCTAAGAATAGCTTATTTAGTAAGATGAGTGACATGATTTTGTATTTCTGAAAATCTCACCAATGTCTGGCTTAACAGACAGCTGGATTCTCACACCTGCTTCTGATTTCAGTCTGTTATGGTATCACTCATTATCTAGACTCTGGAAAATTCTGTTGAACACTCATGAGAGAAAAAAAATGTCTTTGTATTCCTATTAAATAATTTTTATTTTGTGGACCCCCTGAAAGAGACCCAAGAACCCCCTTTAAGAGCCCTCATCCTGATATTCATTTACAAATGAGGTCAGACAACCAAGAATCCCCATACGTTTAAAGGAAACCAACCACTTGCCAAGGAAGAACCAGAAAGGACCCTGGAGAAAATAGGATAACACAAGAATCAGAAGAGGACATTAAAATAAGCATAACTAAAATCCTCAGAGAGGTTTGACAGGATATAAGAACCCATTGGCAGGTGGGCACAGGGCAAATACACAACAAAACCACACTTTTCCTATATGCCCTTACTAACCAGGTAGAAGACAGCATTTGCAATGGCAACAAAAATCATAAATAATCTAGGCACAGACCTAACCACAATTTTGGAGGACCTGCATGAAGGAGAGTTTATTATTTATTTATTTATTTATTTTTAAAAATTTATTTATTTATTTATTTAATTTTTTTAAAATTTAAATGATTTTTTATTATATTATGTTAGTCACCATACAGTACATCCCTCGTTTCTGATGTAAAGTTCGATGCTCCATTAGTTGCGTATAACACCCAGTGCACCATGCAATACGTGCCCTCCTTACTACCCATCACTGGTCTATCCCATTCCCCCACCCCCCTCCCCTCTGAAGTCCTCAGTTTGTTTCTCAGAGTCCATAGTCTCTCATGTATGAAGGAGATTTTAAATCATATGAAAGAACGTAAAGCGAGAGACGCATTGTTTCCTGTGGGAATCCTCAGTACTAAAAGGGGGCAGTGATATGAACTGCTCAGCGGGCACCCTCCGCATTACACTGGATGGAGTTGGATTTCTATCACAAGCGTTGAGTCGCAACCAATATATTCTCTTGGATGAAAGCCACCCAAAAACAAAATGATGAGACAAGAGGTTGACAACAAGAAAATGCCTGCAACACAAATAACAGTCCAAAGGCTAAGGTACCTAATTTACAAAATTCTTGGGGAGGAATATGAAGACGACAAGAACCTTAAGGTGCAGGTGTGTGTGCGTGCGTGTGTCTGTATGTGCACGCACACGCGCACACGCAGAAAGATTTTAAAGAATTGACCATGATCGTGGAGGCTAGCAAGTCCAAAATCCTCAGGGCAGGCCGCAGAGATGCTAGGGAAGAGCTGATGTTGCAGCTGGAGCCTGAAGGCAGTCCACAGGCAGAACTCCTTGCTCAGAAGATGTCTTGCCTTTTTTTCCCTAAAGGCCTTCAACTGAATGGATGCGGCCCACCCACATTATCTTGGGCAATCTGCTTTCCTCAAAGACCACTAACTTAAATATTAATCTCCCCTATAAAATACCTTCACAGCAACATCTACAATGCTGCTTACCCAAATATCTGGGCTCTGTGGCCCAGCTAGGTTGATATATAAAAGTAATCATCTCAGTTTCTCTCAGATTTCACTTCTGGGATGAGTAGCTGCTCTCGGCTCCTCATGGTCACTTGGGGCCCCAGGCTCCACACCTCAAGTCATCACCCTCCCACAGGCCACTGCTCTGCCACAGCTGGGTTGCTGCCACAGCCCGATTCTAGGCAGCTTGGAGAGGACACGGCCACTCTTTGCAGGCCAAAATACAGAAGTGACTTCTAGCCCAGATCTCCTCTCACTCTGCTGGTGGGAACATCATGAAGACACACCTACCTGCAAGACACCCTGGGAAATGTAGTCCAGCTCAGCAGTCTGGGAAATGTAGTGTGGCTCAGCACCTCTGTCCAGGTACATTTCCATTATCCTAGAAGGAGAGAATGGATTTTACTTGAAGTGAGCAGTTTCCACTCCCACCTCCCCATCATAAGGAAATAGCAATTAAACCCATGAAACACTTTTCCTTTCTTTATTTTCTTTTTCCTAACAGATTGACAAAAATTTTAAAGTTTACAAATCCCCAGTTGTTACATAGCAATCAGGAGGGTTCTTACTCTACAGCAACAGCCCCTTTAAATGAAAATGGATTTTATTTTGAAAAGTGCTCCTAGAATCTTCAGGATGCTAGAGGAACAGGCTGGGAAAACGAGCAGGGGTCAAGAGGTTTCTGCAGACCAATGGTGGTAGAAGCAAGCTTGCTTAGATGCTGCAGCCACCATGTGACACTGACGCCACAGCTGGACCAGGCCACAGCCAGGCGATGCCACTAGCACCATCACTACACACCCTCTTCTAGAACTGGCTCTGGATACCCAGCACCCTGGACTTCTCTGCCCAAATGGCACCACACCCACTTCCAGGGCCTGTGAGCATCTTGCCCTGATCTGGGGGTGTCCCTCGTCCCTACGCCCTGAGCTGAGGGGGACCAAGTGCTGGGGTTGGGGAGGTTGAGTGTGGAGCCTGGACCTGCAGGCTGAGTGTCGGGCTGCCTCTGTTTCAGAGCATTTTGCTAGCTATCTGTCAAAATCTCAAATGCCCAGGACCAGCGGTTCCTCTTAGAATCTTCTATTTGTTGCAGAAAAGAACATAGTCTTAATGGAAAAGCAACTCGTGGAACTGTGTGCAGAGAGAACTAGGAAAGCCTGGTTGTTAACTTGCAGCCTCTGGAACCAGGCTTAAATCCTGACTCTGTCACTTGGTAGCTGTGTGGTCCTGGACAAGCAACTTAACTCTGTGCCTCAGACTCCTCATCTCCGAAAAGCAGAGATGACAGCAGTAAAACTCAGAGGTTCACGAGGATGAATCGAGATAATACACGGAAAGTCCTGAGCCCAGTGCTTGACATTCGGGGAACATTCATCATCCATTAGCACTTCTTATGATATCCTGACCTCGTATCTGTACAAATTCCTATGCATCCATGCATGTTGGTGTGTGCCCAGAACTGCACACACTCAACCACCACCGGCAGTTACCTGGAAGAGGGGAGTAGGGAGGAAAGGGGTCAACACAGATGTCCTCTTGTGATGGGTCAATTTATGAATTCTTTTAGTTTTCTCTAGGAAGTATTAACACACGTCCGCAGCTAAGTAATAGGTAGTGGGAATATAGACTAGTGAACAAGAACTAAGCAGGCAGAGCCCAGGTCCTGGGAATGGACTCTCCCAGGTGGGAGGCACCCAGAGAGGGGCACCCAGGGGTAGGAGAGGGGTCGGCTAGGGGTACCTCCCAGTGCAGGCCAGACAGCTAGCTTTCACCACTCTTCTTCCTTCCCTCTGGTTTTGTGGCATGCGGTTGAGGGCCAGAAGTCCCCCCAAGTAGACACAATCATTTGGTGAACAGGGGTCTCATCTAAAATTGCTTAGCCTTGGGTGAGGTCCAGGGTCCATTAACCTAGCTTAGTGTGAACAGCTGCCTAGGAGCTGTGGAGGCCCAACGGGTGTGCTGAAAGAAGACAGGGAATGGGAGTCAGGAACGGGGACACAAAGAAAGGGGGCGGGGGTGTTGGTGGAACCTAAGTTCCAGACCCCTCAGGCCTGGGAGGCAGATGCACTCATCACCCATTTCAACATTTCCTCCGGGGTTGGGCTGGACCCAGGAAACAAGCAGGGATGAGATCCTCCCTCTTCCCGCTCCTCCCTCTCCAAATCCTCTTGCCCACCGCCCCTCCCCCCCCCGTCTCCTCCCCATTCCGTCTCTTTTCCAGCTCCTCGTCACTCCTCCCTTCCCCCTCGCCCTATCCCCACTCCTTCCTTTCCTCCCCCTTACTTCTCCTCCGCACCCCGCCCTGCACTTCGCCTCTCTCCCCTCTCCCTCCACCCTGCTTTCCGCCCCCCTTCCACCGGCACCCAGCTCCCCTGCCCCGGAAGCCGGGTCCTAGGCCGGGGGCAGAGCTGGGTGGGGCTGCGGCTGTGAGCCGCGCGCACCTGGCCCGTGGCGGCCGCGGGGGACCCGGGCCGGGCGGGCAGGCTGGCGGGAGAGCGTCCGAGAACGGGAGGCGTCCTGCGCGGGCCACGCCGGGGACCGGGGTGGCCAGGCCGGTCCTCCCGCCTTGCTGAGGGGCTCGCGCACCACCCGGGGCAGCCGTGCCCCGCTTCGTGCCCCGAGTCCTCCGGGAGGGGGCTCCGGAGCAGGCCCGTGCGCGGGGTCCGTCCGAGTTGGGGCGGGCGGAGCGGGGACCGCCGTGCCCTGTAGGCCTGGCCCGCGTCGCCCACCAAGCCCGCGCTTCAGACCCCGGTCCTGGGCGGCTCCCTCCTCCGGGATGCTGTCCCCGCCACCACTCCCTGCCCCCTAGTGTCAGCCACCTGCCTCCGCATCCTAGAGTCCCCGCCCTACAGTCCCCCTTCTCCCATTTCTCCGCACCGACCCAGGTCCCCTAACCCCCCGACCACTGCCCGTCTGCCTAGGTGTGGGAGTCCTGGCTCTGCACCAGGGGAGCCTCCGAGGGACAGATGCCAGGACGGCCCTTTGCTTCTGTGCTCCTGTGGCAGTCCTCCTGTCCGTGGCCCTGCCAGGGGCTACCCTGCTGCCCACCCTGTGCCCACCGGGCACCCTAGCAGTCGCGGGTTGGCTGCCCCTGTGGGCTGTGCACAGGTCACTGTCCTGGTGCAAGGCCTGGGCAGGGAGAATGGAAGTGACAGGGCCATCCAGGCACTGGCCCTGGGGTCTTCCCCCAGCAGTCTCCTCCACCCAGCAGACGGTGTCAGGGGGCCAGGGTTGCATCCTTGGACTGCCACACCTTGTCCTGTGCACCCCATGAGCTACACAGGTGGGTGTCACACTCTACTGTCCCCTAACTCTGTGAACTCTTCTTTGGAGCTCCTGCTGGAGCTGAACTGGCTTCCTGGAAGGCCTTACCCTTTGGTCACCAGACCAGTGCTTCACCTTATCCCAGAAGCTTTCTGAGTCCCTCACTGAAATGCTTATCCATCCTCTGGTTCCTATGGCAGGGTCTGAATCCTCCAGTGCCCATGCTGGGCCCTGACCTGTCTGCTGCCCCTGGGAGGCCAGCCTCTGTGCATGCTGGGGCTGAGGGGAGCTTCTCATCTGGAAAGCTGGGGGCCTGCGGGGGCTCAGGGCCAGCCACAGGGCCTGGCATGGACTCCGGCTTTGAGATTTTGCTGTGGGAAGCTGCATTCACTGCATCATGGCTCATGCATCTGGGCGTGTATTCAGCAGCAGCACAGCACCCCGGTGGAGGGGGCCACCCCCTGCGTGAGGCAGAACCCAGATCCCTGGAGCTCAGCCACCCGCCAGCTTTGCTTCCCACCCTGGGCTGGTAGAGGGACTGCCACCAGCCCATGAGCCCTCCACACGCCCACTGTAAAGGACCGTTGGATACCTGGAAGCCTCTCGCAGCAGCGGGACATGGTGGGGGTGGGCATGGAGGAGAAGGGAGGGCTGGGAGAGGAAATTGGAAAAGCGCTATTTTTTAGCACCTGGGTAAGAAGGAACTCTGGCAAAGCAAGTCCTTTCCCAGACATCCAGGCCTCAGGTCAGCCAGAGTTACAGATGAAGGGGCCATCCTTCCCCCGTCATAGCTCTCTCTGGGGCAGCTGGGGACAGGAGGGTCCCACCAGGCCACTCCAGGCAAGCCCTCAGCCAGTCAGCACCCAGGTCAACCAAGCATGGGTGCTCCAGAGCGAAAAGAATCTTAAACCCACTGGGCACAGGACTCCCAACCTCCTCACCATCGTACCTGCAGACCCCCTGTTTTGAAAACTTTTATATATTAAATAAATGGCAATTAAAGAGAGAAAAATGACTTGACTTCTGAGTGTGACCCTTAGGAAGCTGAGAAGGGGTCATGGAGGTCCCTCAGAGGAGGGAGAACTGGGGGCGCCCCCCTTGCCCTCCAGGAGACTCCCGTGTATTGTGCACCTGCAGGATTGCATTCCAGCACCGTGTTTACCAATAAAGCAAGGGCTGCCAGTTGTGCCAGTCTCTGCCCTCAGTGACAGTGCGGGCCGCACAGAGCCCTACCAACTGGCTCTATGGCTCGGGGACTTCAGACAAATCCTCAAACACAAAACCCTGTGGGTCTCTCAGCAAACTCAGGGTGCTCCAGGAAAACAAGGCAAACAGAGGCCCCTCTCATCTGGTTATGAGAAAGATTTCAGTTTAGTTTCACTTTGTTTTTATTTGACTTTTTGGCCACAGGCCCTGTTATCACCTTTTAGAATCTTCCTTCCTCCCTGTGAGCGCCGGCTGAGGTTCAGAAGTTCTCAGGGAAACTGGCATTAGATAATAAGACCTGGAAGGGCCTTTTTCATGAAGAAATCCTTCTTTAATGTCTGTTTATGGCTGGGCTCAGTCTGTGGCTTTATGTAGCAACATCTGATTAAAAGATGCCCAGCATACCCCGGGGCGGTAGACAAATAATTGCAGTGCTTAATTTTCCCACATGATGATTAATGAAAGATTTGCTCATTTTGTCTGTGTGGGAAAGAGGCAACGTTAATACATTCGGACTTGAAAACTTTTCAGAAGTGCTGTCCTGACACCGTGTGACACAGGGCTGGCTGTCCCTGCTGTGGTTACTCAAGGCGTTGGAAAACAGAATAAGCTTTTGGTGCCAAACAGCACAGTGGGGCATGGAAGCAGGTATTCCCAGCCTGTCTGTTATGTAACCTAACACACATACATGGCAGAACAAATATTTCTTCCCCAAAGATTAGATAAACAATGCACGCCATAAGTGAAGATCATTTGTCCTTTAAGCTCACACCATTACTAAGGTCTTAGACCTGCCACAAGGCTTTATCTCAAGTAAGAGAAGAAAATATTCCTACTTGTACTGCCTCTCCTATGGAACTTTTCCTGCCTCTGATCTTGTGGGGGGATGCAAAGGGCCTGGCCCAGGAGACAAGAATGTTTAGCAATGAATTTGGCTATGGCTTGGCTGTGTTACATCGCAGAACTCACTGCCCTCTCTGAGTCTCAATTGCTTTATACGTTAATAGGGAGAAGAATAATTTCCCTTCCTTGTTTCCTTCCTTCTCCTTCCTCTCCTTCCTTCCTTTCCCTTCCCTTCCTTATTTTCCTTCAATTTGTTTTTATTATGAAAAATTTTTATTCCAGACGTAAGTGTAGAGAGAATGGGAAAATGAACCCACATATACTTCTCACCAGCTATAACAATGATCATCTCTACTCCCTCTACCCCCTAAAGCCAATCCCTAAACATCAGTAATTTCATCTGTAAATATTTAAGAATTCTATTGCTTATCTATTGCTGCTGTCTAGTTGCTTGAAACAGCAGTAATCTATTAGATTATGATTCTATGGGTTGTCAATTTGGGCTGGGACCAGCCGAATGGTTCTTCTGTTGGCTTTGTCTGGCTCTCTCATGCAGATGCAGGTAGCTTATGATTTGACTGGGGCTGGACAGTCTTTGATGGCCTCACTCCCATGTCTGGCAGTTGGCCAAAGTGCCTCAGTTGTCTACATGGCCTCTGCAGCAGACTAGCTTGGGCTTGCCCCCATGGGGGCAGCATTCCGAGAGTTTCCAGTGGCAAGAGAGGGCAAGCCCCAGGGTGCAAGTACTTTTCAAGCCTCTGCTTGTCTCATGTTTGCTAATATCCTATTTTCCGAAACAAGTCCTGTAGCCAAGCCTGCAATCGATGTGGGAGAGGGGATAGAAATGTACAAGGATATAGAAACAGGAGTAATTCGCTAGGGGCCATTACTGCAGCAATCTACCACAAGAATATATTCCTAAAACAGAACCTCTCTTCTTAATATAACCACAAGCCGATTATCACAGCCTACAAAATCAACTACCCATCTTAATATTGGCAATATCCACTCAGTCTCTAGAGGTCTCCAATTGTCATATAATTATTTCTGTTATTGCTGTTACTTGTTTATAGTTGGTTTGTTTGAATCAGGATCCAAATAAGCCTATATTTTGCATTCGGAAAAGTCTCTTAAGTCTCTTTAAGTCTATAGATTCTCTGTTCTCTCTCCATCTCTTTAATGTTACCATACTTTATTGAAGAACTTGGGTTGCTTTTCCTTTTCCTGAAGAATTTCCCATATTCTGGATTGTATTGTTTGCTTCCCTTGGTGCTGGTTAACATGTTCTTCTGTCCTCTGTACTTCCTGTTAGATGCAGGTTGTTAGATCAAGAGAATCCATCAGACTCCAGTGAAAGTTTTTTGACAATGTTTCAAAGGTCTGCATTTCCACCAGCAGATACGTAATGTCTGGTTGTATCTCTCCTAGTGATGTTCAGATTAACCAGGGGATTCAACCTGTGTTTTCAACATGACCCACCAGATTCCATTCAATGATTGTAGTCAGCAGTAAACATGGCCTTCATCCATTATTTCCTTAGGGATTGCAGTGTAAGATTTTCTGGAACACAGATGATAACAATTCCATTCATGAGAGTTTTTATCCGATTGTGTTGGCATGCAGTATAAATTTAAGGTGTATGCATTAATGATTTGACTTACACATATCATGAAATGATTACCACAATATATTTAGTTGTCATCCATCACCTCATAGCAATACAAAAAAATAAAGAAAAAGATGTTTTTCTTGTGATAAGAACTCTTAGGACCTACTCTCTTCACAACTTTTTTATATACACAATTCAGCAGCGTTAACTATAGTTATTGTGTTGTACATTACATCCCTCATTCATGAGTTTTGAAATCGTTTTAGTAGAGCATAAGAAACCAAAACGTGACTCCCAAAGCACAGGAAACAATTGAAAAAAATAGATAAATTGGACTGTACCAAACTTAAAACTTTCATGTTATCAAAGGACACAATTAACAAAGTGAAAAGGTAACCCACAGAATGGGAAAAAATATTTGTAAATCACATGTCTGATAAAGGGATAACATCCAGAATGTATAAAGAACACCTACAACTCAACAACAAAAAACCAAACAACTTGATTACAAAATGGCCAGAAGACTTCAATAGACATTTCTTCAAAGAAGATCTACAAATTGCCCAGAAGCATGTGAAAGGTGCTCAGTATCACTAATCCTTAGGGAAATGCAAATCAAAGCCACCTCATGAGATGCCACCTCACACCCAATAAGGTGGTTACTATCAACAAACAGAATATAACAAGTGTTGGCAACACTGTGGGGGAAATTGGAACCTTTATACAGTGTTGGTGGGAATGTAAAATGGTGCAGCTGCTATCGAAAACAGAATAAAAAGGTAAGTATTATTTGTGTGTGACCATTGTTCAGCTTGATGTGTGTATATTTACTTTTTTACACTGTGAAATAAATTTATCATCAAAAAAGTTTTGCAAACCTTGGTTTGGTTAATCCCAAATGTAACTTTGGGCACCAAGATTTTGGAATTCTGTGTGCTGTTTAGAGAAACATAGCCTTGGCTTTGGGGACAAGCCCACCTCTTCCAATGGTGAAGTTCTCAGGCATTGACAGCTCACCTTCCTTGGCATTCACCTGTCTCTAAGGCAAGTGACAGTGGAAACAACAAGACCTAAAAAGCCCCACTGTGTGTTTGGCAGGTCCTTCCTGGTCAGTGGTTTTATGTTAGCATCTGGGTGTATCTGCTTCTGGAAGTTCCCTCACCTCTGCTGGCTCATAAATACTACTGGGGCTACCATCTAAGCATCCCCAGAGAGCCCTGGATGGCCAGAAGTGTTCACCCTCAGAAACACCACTCAGAGCTCTCTTGGTGGCCACAATGTCCCACTGACTAATCTAAAGTAGTTTCAGGATTCTTTAGGGATATACTGGTTGCATTAAGTCACTTATGGAGGCTTAGTAACTCCCACTAGTTTTCCTGTGGAGCCTGCAAAATTCTTATAACACTGAGGGATGCCTATCCCCACACCATTGCCCTTCTGGGACCAGATCCATTGGGAGACCAGGGCCCCCAAGAAAGACTCGAAAGGGGTTCAGCTGTTGTGCTTTCCTGTGATTGGTTCAGGGTGGGCACCTAATCCCATGACCCAGAAGGGGGACGTTTCAGGGAAAGGGTTCCCTTAAATAATGAGAAAAGTATACCATTTCCTTCCTGTGAGGTCCCTGTAGAGTGTGAAATGTTGAGGGTGCAGCCCCCAGGATCCACGGAGGAGAATTTGGGATGTGCTGAAGGGGCCCAGCAGATGATAGGGAAGACCCTACCCAGGTGGCATGGCTGAGTCCTGGCAATCACTTGCTGTTGCTCCACAAGTTTCTCATGAAGGGGTGTCCCTTCACCAGCACCACCCATAACCAGATGTCCTGAGGCTTACAGTGGTGGCATTTGGCTGAAAGGGTCTTTCTCTTTGTACAAGGACACAAGCAGACCTTCTTGGAAGGCCCTAGTAGGCCCCACACTGTTCCCACTTTGGGAGCTCCAAGGATGGGTGAGATTTGGTGCCTGCAGACACAGGTAGGGAGGAAGGATGTCCTGTCCATTGCAGTGCCCATCACAGTGGGAATGAGAGAGGGTGGTGCAAGCTGCTTCTTTTGTAATTAGCAAAGGGGAAGAGGCTGTATAGAAACTAGGGAGGTTATAAGAGTTCCAACGAACCCCCTGCTTTGGCCTGAGCACCCCACCCCATCACGATTTTACTGTCATTCATGCTGTCACCTGATCAGCCCCATTTAAGCTTCACTGACTTTCATTCTCTCAGGTGCTGTCATTTGTCCAGTAATAAGACTCTGAAGTCCTTGCAAGTAAATTCAATCGAAGTACAAAATTTTCCTGTACGCAATATAGGAATTATTCTCTAAAATATAACTGCCCTGTCTTAGGTCTTAATGACCATCTAGACGGAGTGCTTCCAGGTTTTACAGAGTCTGAAGATTATACAGCTGTGAGATCCTTTTAAGAATTAAATGTTGTAAATACAAAATTAGGCAAAAAGTAAATATTTAGAATGAGAAAACAAATTACACACTTGAAAGAGCTGAAAAATACCATAAGCATCATAAATCCAGAAATATAACTTAGAATTTATTATTAATTAACTGCCTGTCATCATTATATACATTTGTTTTCTTACGTTTTGACTAGACTCTTTGATCGCCTTTTTATATGGCAGTTCTTTTGTCATAGTTTCCGTAAAGTGTATAAGAGACAATTCAATCTTTTATCTGGCACAGAGGTCAGTAAACTTCTTCTGAAAGGACCAAACTGTAAATGTATCAGCCTTCATGGGCAGTAAGATCTTTGTCACAACTACTCAACTCTGCTATTGTAACATGAAAGCAGCTCTAGATGATATGTAAATGAATGAGCATGGTTGGGTTTTAAAACAACTTTATTTACTAAAATGGGTGCCATCCTGGAGGGTGACATTAACAAGATGGTGGGATAGGAAACCCTAGACTTTGTTCTCCCATAGACACAATGACTTAGCAACAATATATAGCCCAAAAAGTCTTTATTAGAATGCCAGAAACCAACTAGGAAGTCATAGCACCCTAGGAAAGCCAAAAGCTAAGAACAGTTGCATTGAAACAGGCAAGAAAAGCTACTTCATTTAAACCACATCAACCCCTCCCCCAAGGTGACACAATTCACTATCAAGAGCAAGTGCCCAACTCAAAGTTTCCTATCTCTCCTACCACAGATAGAGACTGACACAGCTTGTTATGATCAGGAGAAAATGCTTAGCTTGTGACTTCTCCCCTGGGAGGGAAAGAGAAGAGTGAAACAACATTTCAGCTTTGGGGAGCTTCTCAAGGAACTGGTTTTTGTCTTGCCTGACTCAGAGTACTGATGGAACCAGTATACCTGCCTGCCGGTCACAGAGAACGAAAGAAAGATCAGGGACTTGGTGCGGCTCCAGAGAACCTGCAGTACTAGAGCCAGACACCAGAGGGAGCAAAAGACTACAGGCTCCTGAAAAAGCAAACCTACCTATTACAAAATTAGACACACAAACCTGGAGAGGACACATCCCCACATAATGCTTGAGAGGATCTCTGAATGCCCAGCCAGGCTGATTGGTGAAGATCTTCCCCTCTACAAAGCCAGTTCATAAAGACTGGGAGAGGTCATTGTTCTTTCAAATGCACAGAACACAAAAGGCACATGAAGAAACTGGGAAGCACGACCCAATCAAAGGAAAAAACAAATCTCCAGAAACCAACCCTAAAGAGACAGAGATCTCTGAATTACTTGAAAATTTGATTTAAAGAAACTCAGTGCAACACAGGATAATACAGATAGACAACTAAAAAAATCAGGAAAATAATGCATGAACAAAATGAGAATATTAACAGAGAAACTATTTAAAGGAACCAAACAGAAATTCTGGCACTAGAGGAGATCAACGGCAGCCTTGATCAAGAAGAAGGAAGAATCAGTAAACTTGAAGACAGGTCATCTGAAATGACCAAGTCAGAGGAAAAAAAGTGTAAAAAGTGAACAAAACCTAAGGGACATATGGGACACCGTTGAGTGGCCCAATATTCATATTACAGAAGTTCCAAGAGGAGAAAAGGGAGAGAAAAGGTCAGAAAGCTTATTTGAAGAAATAATGGCTGACGATTTCCCAGATCTGAGGAACAAAATGAACGTCCAAATTCAAGAATCTTAGAAGACTCCAACTAAGATAAATCCACAGAGGTCTACACCATGACATCATATAATCAAACTGTCAAAAGTCAAATACAAAGAAAGAATCTTAAAAGCATGAGTAGAAAAGGGATTTTTCACAAACAAGGAACTCCCCAAAAGTCATTAGCAGATTTCTTAGCAGAAACATTATAAGCCAGTAGGGAGCTGGATGACATATTCAAAGTGCTGAAACAAACAAACAAACAACAACAAAAAAAAACCCTGCTAATCAAAACTCCCAATGATATTTTTTTCAGAAATAAGAAAAGAATCATTCAAAAATTCATATGGAATCTCAAAAGACCCTGAAAATCCTGAGGGAAAAGAATATAGATAGAGTCCTCACACTATCTGATTTCAAAATACATTGTAAAGCTGCAACAATCAAAACCATATGGTACTGGCATAAAAATAGACATATAGAACAATGGAACAGAATAAACAGCCCGTAAATAAATCCTTATACATATGGTCAAATAATCTTTGACAAGGGCACTAAGACTACTAAATGGGGAAGGGATAGTCTCCTAAACAAATTGTGTGCAGAAAACTGGACCTCCACATGAAAAGGAATGAAGTTGAATCCTTACTTTACACCATATAAAAAATCAACTCAAATTGGATTAAAGACCAAAATGTAAGACCTGAAACTATAGAAATTCTAGAATAAAACATAGGAGAGAAGCCTCATGGCATTGGATTGGCAATGATTTCTTGGGTATGATACCAAAGCACTGACAACAAAACAAAATTGAACAGATGGGACTATGTCAAGCTGAAAAACTTCTGCACAGCTAAGGAAACAATCACCAGAGTGAAAAGATGACCAATGTAGTGGGAGAAAATATTTGCAAACCGTGTATCTGATAAGGGTTTAATACCAAGAATATATAAGGGAATCCTACAGCAACAAAACCAAATAACCCAATTAAAAACGGGCAAAGGACTTGAATAGATATGTCTCCAAAGAAGACATCCAGATGGCCAGCAAGATTATGAAAAGATACTCACTGATCACCAGAGAAAAGCAAATCTAAACCACGAGATACCACCTTACACCCATTAGAATGGCTACCATCAAAAAAAAAAAAAAAAAAAAAAAAAAAAAAAGAATATAACAATTGTTGGTGAGGATATGGAGAAATTAGAATTTTTATGTACTGTTGGTGGGAATGTAAAATGGTGTAGCTGCTATGGAAAACGGGATGGCATTTCCTCAAATAATTAAAAATAGAATTACCATATGGTCCAGTAATCCCCATTTGGTATAAAGCCAAAAGAATTAAAAACAAAATCTTAATGAGATATTTGCACTGTCATGTTCACTGCAGCATTATTCACGATAGCCAAGCAACTTAAATACCCATTGGTGGATTAATGAAGAGAGAAAATGTGGTCTATACATACAATGGAAAATTATTAGCCTTAAAAAGGAAGGAAATCCTGTCATATGCTACATGGATGAAACTTGAGGACCTTATGCTAAGTGAAATAAACCAATCACAAAAGGGCAAATATTGCATGATTCCACCCATATGAGGGATCTAAAATAGTCAGCTTCATAGAAACAGAAAGTATGTGGTTACCAGGGGCTCGGGTAGGTGGGAAAGGGGGGTCGTTGTTCAATGGGTATAGAGTTTCAATTTTGCAATATGGAAAAGCTCCAGAAATCTGTTGCACAACCACATGCACATAGTTAACACTAGCATACCACACACTTAAAAATTATTATGATGGTAAATTTTATGTTATGGGTTTTTATCACAATAAAAGAAAATAGTAGGTAATAGCCTGCAGGCCACAGTTTGCTAGATAGCCTAGCATAAAATAAAAGGGTTTTGTAATTGGAATTTTAGAATATCTGGGGATTCTGGGTGGCTCAGTTGGTTAAGCATCTGACTTCAGCTCAAGCCATGATCTCAGGGTCCTGGGATCAAGCCCTGTGTCGGCCTCTCGCTCAGGGGGGAGTCTGCTTCACCTTCTCCCTTTGCCCCTCCCCCCACTCATGCTCTCTCTGTCTCGCTCTTAAATAAATAAATAAAATCTTTTATTTTTTTTTTAAAAGAAAGTTTAGAATCGTCATCTTCATAATCTGCTGTTGGTAATATGTACATTTTTAAGACAAATTGACAGCTCCTGTAGCAGCTTTCTTCCCTTTATGAACTGTAAGATTTCCGGGCATTTCAAGTGTTCTTGTGCAGAGATTCATCTCAAACAATCTTTGAAGTGTGAACTCCTATTTATCAATTTGTCACTATTATTGGCGTTTCACTGCTTTGGTGGCAATTTTACATGCTGTTTCAACTGGAGCTGTCAGACATTGTCAGGACAAGATACATCTAAGACAGTAAAACATGCTCTGATACAATGTGATGTATAAATAATGTAACTACACACACAGATGTCCTCACAGTCAGTAGTAATGCTACAAGTGTGCCCTATGAACCCAGCTGTTGTAATAAGCCCTACTTATTGCAATTCCCAGGAATAAGCCCACCCAGCTTGCAGAGAGGGGTGGCTGGGAGAGGCAGGGGTTTTGGTGGATGCTGCCCAGTGTGGCTGTGATTACTTGCCTGCTCTATGAACCTGGGACTTCAGGTAAGAAGTCTCCCTCCTCCTGCCCTGAGCTCCACTGCCTCGGCTCTGCTGGACCCAAAGCTCCGGCCCTGAGCCTCCTGCTTGCCCAGTGGTGGCCTTCCCTGAGGCCCGGCTGGGCAGCCCTTCCCCTCTGCTCACATGGAAGGAGCCACTGAGGCTCATCAGGGGTTGGAGGAGCCTAGGTTCACAGCAACGGGAGGAAAATCACGTCGTGCCAAACCCCAGCATGGAGAGCATAGCTCACGCCACCATTCTGGCTTGATAATAAACCCCTGAATGAACTAGTAATCCCTTTCAACCAGTCTGGTTCCCCTGAACACCTTTCTGACCCGTATGTTAGGATGATTTTTCCTCCTTAGTGGACTCACAGGGAAGAGACGGGATCAAGGGCAAGCATCCGGGGCATTGACTGCAGGTGGACCCCTCAGTGACCCAGAGCATTCGCTCTCTGGGGATAGTGAGTGGCTGCTCTGAGGTGTTAGGGAGAAGCCAAGACATGATCATGAACAGGGAAGCCTGTGCCCCACCTTGGGCTCTGGCTTGGGTTTGTGGGGCCCCTTTGAGGTGGTCTTCATGCCCCCTGCTCTCTGCAACCAAGTCTCCTTCATCCTTGCAGAAACCTCCCCGTTCTCTACAGAAAAATCCACCCACCGATCTGGGAAAGCTCATTGTCCCGGGATGCTTGGCCTACAATAGTCCATCCCTTTGGTGGGGCCAAGGGCTGGAGTTTCCCCCACCCAGGCCCAGCACATCTTTTGGGGTGCTTCACAGGAGGAAGGTGGGGCCACATCTTCCTGAGGTCTGTGCTAGAATTCAGAACACAGGGTTGTCAGTGTGTGGCCTCAGTCCGCAATGGTCTCTGACAGGGCTTTCTGTCTCTCACTCCCTCTGACCTGCTGAGAGGGGTGGAGAGCAGATATTCAGCAAGCCTGGCCTGAGGCAAAGAGAGCACAGATTTGTATCACACCATGGGCTGTTATTTTTGAAACTGAGGCTTGGTGGCAGCAGGAGAAGCAGCAGGGAGAATATTGCACTTTATACTTTTATTCAGTAATAAACCATGCCATTTATGAATAACGGCCATGGTTCTATGATACCAGGAGGCCCTCGCGGTGCTGGCTGAAAAGCCTTTGGTAGACTCCAGGCACCCCCAGGCAGGGTCTGATGTCATTCTTCCTTACCTGTGTTTCTCCTGTGCCCCGGAGGCTGGCAAGAAGCATTTGTTGACTAACACTATGCTATTCTGGACACACTAGAATTTGTTGCATAAGATTAGATTAAGTTCAAACATTCCAACATGGCCGTTTCCACTGCTGGAATCCAGCCTCAACATGAATTTGTGTGAGGTCGGGAAGAAAAATCTAACCCACAGCATTTAGGTTAGGCAGCTCCTCCTGAGGGTCAAAGTCCTCATAACCAGTGAGCCCAAGTGACATCTCCATCCCGAGCCAGATGACAGATCCTCTAGACCACCTCCCTTCTCTTGTCCTAGGGGAGAAGACAGGCAAGGACTCCACCAGGGACCCAGCGTATAAGGATTCTCAGGGGATGCTGAGTATAATGGAAAGTCCAAGAGCTGAGCAGGGTCTCCATGGGTGGGCTATGATAAGCAGGCTGACAAATGTCCTTTTCCAGGTTTTCATGACAGCTGTATGGTTGGAGCGCAGGTGGCCGTCCTGGGAGGCCAAGAGGAGACAAGAGTCAGGCCAGGCTGTCTGGTGACCCAGCTCTGCTGCTCTCTGGGTCGGTAACCTGGTAAGTCAGTCGGTTGCCCTGGGCATTTGTTCTCTCCCGTGTAGAATGGGGGCAATAATAGCATCTACTTCCTAGCATTATAGCAAGGTTTGAATGAATTAATACAGGTAAAGCATTTCATGTTAATACGATGCATTGACCGATGCGTGGTAAGCATTGATAGCTGGGTGAAAAGAGGCTAACTTTCAGCTCGAAGCCCCACATTAGTTATGGACAGCAGTGGACCCTGTCACACTGCTCACAGCTGTGAGCCTGGAGCAACTTGGAGGGATGGATGAGTGGAAGACACCTCCTCCCAGACTGATATGGGCAATACCTAAACTTTGGGATGTCATCTCTGACACAGCGGTGAGCCCCAGAGAACTTGGAGTCTTGGGGGAAGTGGGAGAGAGCAAGAGGAGCAGCAGGCACATCTCCCAGCCAGCCTTCCAGAAGGTTCCACCGTGCAGTAACGAGGAGGTCGCGCTGCGGCATCAGCTGCCATTATTTTAAGTCTATATACCCACCCTCCAGTAAGCCATGCAGAAAGCGCACAGAGCTCCCTGCTGAGTGGATTTGGTTCTTCTCAATGACTCCTGGTTGGATAACTTATCTCCCCTGACGTTGACAAGCCAAGCTGGGCTCTCATCAAGGGATGGCTATCTGGGGGTTCCAGCTTAGTGGGGGACAGTACAGCTAGCACTCAGGCCAGAATCTGTGCATGTGAGGGAGTGTGTGGGGTGTGGGGGTGGGGGAACAGCTGAAAGTAGGGGGAACCCAGGCTGGAGCAGGGTGCAAGCCAGAGGAAATGGGGACGGAGCAGGAATGACATCATGGGGCCTTGCTGCTAGTCGGGACCCCCCCACCCCCACCCAGTCCACCACACCCACTTCTCAGACCCTCAAAGACATGGCAGCACTGGTCCTGAAGGAGTCGAGGCCTCAGGTGGCCACGACAGCACCGCCTGGGCTGAGCCCATCTGAGACGTGGCCCAGGACACATACTCAGGCAGCGGGGGTGTGGTGACCGAACGGCCAGATCTGAGACCTGGGCTCTCGGCTGGTCTCTGAAACATTCCCGTTACGTGACACGGAGCAAGCCATCTAATCCCTTCAGATGGAGGTTGACTAATTTATGAAGTCAGAAGGCCCAACCCGCTGCTCCTGGGAACAGAAGCAGAGCCCCAAGCGAAAGCACAGCTCGGGAACGGCTCCCGGCCAAGGATGAAGCCTCTTCTGTGCTCGGTGAAGTTGATTTCCACGCTCCCTCCTCCCCCAACAAGCTCTGGATGAACTGTTTCCAGTTGAAACACTGGCTCCTTCTTTCAGGCAAGAAACTTCCAGGGCTGACTTGCCAAGAGACTCTTCTCAGAAAGTGGCTGACAGGCCCCACCTGCTGGTGATGGGGTGTGGGGCTGGGAGGCCATGGCCTAGCAGGACGGCCTGTGTGGAAGGCGGACCTCGCTACCGGCTGCCTCCTCACCCACAGCTCCAGGGGGCTCCCTTCTTTTTCCCCTTTAAATCCTTTTGTTTTACTGATTACAAAAGTCACTTACACACACACACACACACACACACACAGACATACGCACGCACGCGCACACACACACAAACTTAAAAAGAAACCGAGGCCGATTTTTGCTCAGTTTTAACTGCTGGTAAGTTATGAGCTTCCTTAATGGAAAGAAAAGTCGGAGAAGCGGTGACCTTATGTTCTGAACGTTCCTAAGTGAACATTAAGTTAGAGGAAGTGGCCGAGAGCAGGGCACCCTGCTGTGTCTTAGCCACAGGCAAGGGGCAGGGAGCTGCAGCCCCCCTCCTCCTCAGGGTCTTGGCCAGCAAAGTGAGGGGGCTGCTGGCAGCGGATGATATTCCCCCCATGCCATTTCTCCTCTAGGACCCTCTACCACCTCCCAAGGGCCAGGAGCCCAAGGAGGCCAGTGGGGGCAGCTCACCATGAGGTCAGTAGCTTCTCCCTGCACCAAGGATTGAGACTGGGATGTCACAGATGTGGATCTGGAGTGAATGGAGGGGAAACAGGACGGAGAAGGCAGGGGAAATGGATGTCCCCTGGTAGCTGCGTCAGGGTGGAAGCCAGCCGTGGGGGAGGCTGAGGCCCAGCACCCCCACCCCTCCAGGTCCAGGCCCAATTCACTTGGAGATACTTTGGAAAGGGGCTTCTGGGTAAGGCCCACAGAATGTGGATCCCCAGGTTCCCTCCTCATGTGACCTCAGGAAAGTCACAGCAGGAATTGGGGAGGATTTCCCATTCAAGGGAGGCAGACGTGCAGTGGGTGATCCCCCAGGTACTTCCTGAGAACATCAGTCAGACTGACGCCCAGGTCTAAACTTTGCTGATGGAGATTTTATAGCTGAGAGCCAGAGTTAATGGCTTGACCCAAGGAATCGGGTTCTAGAGGAAAAGATGAAAGAGGGTAAGGCAACCGAAAGGCAGAGAAGAGCGTTGAGAGTCATGTCTAATGGGGTCTTCATTAAGGGTTTCTGTGAGATGTGATACCAGTTCACCCACCATCCATGAAGAACCCGCCCACCCAGGCTTTTCTCAGTATGAGTGTGTAGTTGGATGTTGACGAGATGTGATGAGGTACCAAGGATAATTCAAAGGGTGCAGAGTGAACACCCACGGATGGCTCCTCATTTCGAGATTGTTTTATAAGAAGCTCATGGAAAGTACGCGAATGCCTGAATACCACTCTATCGCATAGCAGAAGCAGGTGCACCCTTCCGGGCAAACGACAGGTAAGTTCAATGCGAGGCTACGTACGGCAACCGTGAGTCTTGAGGGTACCACCTGGTACACAGCTGTTGATGTAGGAGCACATAAAGGGTCCCGAGGACTGTGTTAATCAGGGTGGGGTAGGCCCGCCGCAGGAACGAATGACTGACATCCCAGGCCAGGGTTCGGTATGCTTGGTGGTCCTGGGAGTGGCAGAGTAAGAAGCTTCCTTGAGCCCACAGTGGGGACTACTCCCCTATTAGACCTCCCTCTCTCATCTCCGTTTTCAGAGTCGTGCCCATTGGATTTGGCCCCAGGAGGTGGTTAATGACTTTGACCAAGAGCTCTCTCTGGGGAGAGATGAATTCAGAAGCTCACACTAAGCAGGTCCAGGAAAGTTACCAGCAAGAAGAAGTGGAGCTAATAGGTGCACAGGATAGGAAGCAGAGGAAAGGGCAGCCTCTGGAACATGGCTCCGCATGGGGCAAGGCCACGGATGTGCGCTCACTGGTTTATTTGTTTTAAAAGTTGACGACTCAGAGCATGTCTGAGCGTAGGTAGAAATGATTTCATAGGGTTATGGCAATTAAACTGTGTGAGGAGGGATAAATGCAGGAGTGAAGCTCTTGAGGAAGGCGAGGGGAAGGGATGCAGAGGGACAAGGGAGTGGCCTGCTTGGACGGAAGCAGAGAAGAGAGAATGGCTGATGGCAGGACAGGTGAAGGGAGACAGATTTCTGGACTCCTCTGTTTGCTCTGCCAACTGGGACACAACGCCACCAGCTGAGAGATGGTGGGGAAGAGGGTGATGGAAATGTGAAGATAGAAGGCAAGTTAGCAGGTGTTGGTGAGGATGTGGAGGAAAAGGAGCTCTCCGCACTGTTGGTGGGAATGCAAACTGGTATAGACACTGGTATGGAGGTTCCTCAAAAAATTAAAAATAGAACTACCCTAAGATCCAAGAATCACACTACTGAGTATTTACCCGAAGAATACAAAACACTAATTTGAAGGGATACATGCACCCCTATGTTTATTATAGCATTATTTACAATAGCCAAACTATGGAAGCAGCCCACGTGTCCATTGATAGATGAATGGATAAAGAAGATGTGACATACATATACACATATATATATATAATCGAATATTGCTCAACCATAAAAAAGAATGAAATCTTTCATTTGCAACAACATGGATGGAGCTAGAGCATATTATGGTAAGTGAAATAAGTCAGTCAGAGAAAGACAAATGCCATATGATTTCACTCATATGTGGAATTTAAGAAATAAATGAGCTAAGAAAACAAAAGAGAGAGCCAAACCAAGGGACAAACTCTTAACTGTCGAGAACAGACTGATGGTTACCAGAGGGGAGGTGGGTGGGAGGATGGGGGGAAATGGTGATTGGGATTAAGTGCCTCTCGTGATGAGCACAGAGTAATATATGCAACTGTTGAATCACTGTATTGTACCCCTGTAACTAATATAATGCTGATGTTATCTACACTGGAATTAAAATAAAATGAAAATAAAATAAAATGTTAAGTGAAAAAAAAAAAAAAGAAGGCAAGTTAGAAATCCTTGACTAAGGGAGGAGGAAGGCAAAGGAACCAGGGGAATGTAGTAGGAGTCCGGGCAAGTGAGCGACCGCGCGGGGCCTACTGTAGAAGTGGACTGATTCCACCACCCTGGGTGAGCTGCAGCTCAATTCATGAACTCATCACAAACGCTCCCTGATTGTGAGAGGCAGGAGGAGGAGGAAGGGGAGGGAGAGAAGGGAAAGGGGAAAGAAAGCTTCTTTGATCAAGCCTTTATGGTGTGCCGGGAGCCAGGCAAAACTTTTATCGTGGCATCCCTGTGATGTCAGAGTTGCCCCTGGCTCCCGGAGACGTGTGAAAACAGACTTGGAGAGACCAAGAAACTTGCCCCAAGCCCCACAGCCCAGGTCAGTGGGGGGATGGGGTAACTGGGTGATGGGCATTGAGGAGGGCACGTGATGTGATGAGCGCTGAGTGCGATACGCAACCAATGAATCATTGAACTCTACATCAAAAACTAATGATGTGCTACATGTTGGCTAATTGAATTAAAAAAAAAAAACCTCTCAATGTGGGCGCCTGGGTGACTCAGTCCTTTAAGGGTCTGCCTTCAGCTCAGGTCATGATCCCAGGGTCCCAGGATCAAGCCCCACATCTGGCTCCCAGCTTAGTGCAGAGCCTACTCCTCCCTCTCCCTCTGCCTGCCCCTCCGCTGCTTGGACTCGCTCTCCCTTGCTATATCTCTCTCTCTCTCTGTGTCAAATAAATAAATAAAATCTTTAAAAATAAAAAATAAAAGAAAACAAACTCAATTGCTCTGGTATCCACTTTAGAGAGGCCTAGATCTTTCCCTGGAAGTTCCCTCTTCCCTTCAATTCTCAAACCCCCTTCCCCCGCACCCCCCCCCCCCCCTTCCCNATCCTACCACCGAAGCCCAGTCCAACATAAAGGGACACTGCTGACGTTGGGTCCCCTGAAGGGCTGCCACGGCCCTTGGGGGGGGGTCCCCACTACCTGAGACCAAGTTTGCCGGGAGCACCACCGGCTGTGCTCCTACAATCACCCCGGTCTCCACAGTCACCCTCAGAGTTTCCAGGCCCCTTGACCGCATATCTAAATATACAAAAGTCATAAATCGAGCTACTATGTGTAAAACTCTAGTTTTTATATGACTAAAACTTGGCAAAATACCACAGATGGCTGAATTTAATTACTGTGCATGTCTGGGTGTGCTGCTGATGGATTGGCACTGTTGCATGAATAATAAAGTCATAACTCATAAACTGCTATTTATTCCATAGCGTTTATTTTTCACGCCTTTATTTCAGCAAAATCACTAATTATATTGATATAATAAGACTCTTGCAGATTTTACATTTAAATGACAGGCTGCCAAATGAGACAACTTTTCTGGAGTCAAATAGTTCTCTTTAATCCACTTCAACTTGGAGACGATTTTGCTCTGCTCAGGAAGTAGCAACAGGAATCATCACTCAAATTCGTAAAGCAATGCTTCGATTTGGAAACCAACTGTAAATTTTACAAATTATGATAAAATATTGTAGGGGGTCACGTGATAAGTTTTTAGTAATGTGGAAAACGTCACAAAACATTTTACTTTAATTTTATAATGAAAGTTCTCATCACTTACATAGTGGTTTTCATTCATTCATACTGTTCTCTTAAAGCAATATCTACGCAACACTGAGTATATAGTAAGTAATCAGTGTTACATATACACATGTAAGAGGAGAGGTTACGTCTCCAGTTTTCAAATGTTAATCTTCCTGTCTGTTTTGCCTGACAACTTGCTTATATGGTGGATAGTGTTCCTGAGTGTTTTGTTAAAGGGGAAAAAAATGAAAGAAAAAGAAATCATTGTGGAAATATATTTATTGTTTCCTGTAAGAATTTTTCCATTTGCCTCTGTCCTGCATTGCAAATATATCTCCTACTTGGGACCAATTATATGTGAATCTTGGGGATTTCCACATCCCATGGCAGGTATAAATTCAGACTCCAAACCCATGTGTGGCTGTATTTTAAGATGGTCCCCAAGATGCACACCTTCTAGCATCCCCCTACTACAAATCCCCTACTATAAGTCTTTCCCCATGACTATGTGTGAAGACCCTCTGAATAAAATAGGATGTCACTTCCAAGATTGGGTCAATAATCAGTTGGCTCTGAGTTAATCAGGAGACAGACTTTTAAAAATGATTTTTTTTAAATGAGCGAGCCTATCTTGATGATCCTGGGTGGGCCTGACCTAATCAGAGGAGGCTTTAAAAGAAGGTGATGCAGAAAAGAGATAGTCTCCTGCTGGCCTGGAAGAAAGCAAACTGCCAAGCTGTGAACTGCCTTTGGGGTCCAGGTGGCCAGGACCAAGAGTGACTTCGAGAAGTTGAGACAAGTCCCCAGCTGGCCCATTACTAGCAAGGAAATGGGAACACCAGTCTTACAACTCCAAGGAACTGAATTTTGCCAACAACATGAATGTGCTTGGAATAGGACCCCAAGATCCAAATGAGTAGGTGACACCTAGATTATAGACTGTTGAGACCCTGAGCAGAGGACTCATGCTCAGACTTCTGACCCACAAAAACTGAGATCATAAATTTGTGTTATCTTAAGTCACTGAATTTGTGGTGCTTTGTGACACCACAATAGAAAATTAATATACCACCTGTGACACAGGCTGGGGTTTCTGTTTGTTTCTTTGTTTTTTCCCAAGTCCTCAGTAAAAGACTCACTCTCCAGACCAGCAAAAGGAATTTCCACCGCCCCGTTTCCCTGAGGTTGCAGCCGCTAGCCAGGGACCTCGGTGAGGGCTTCCTGCCTTCTGCGTGCCACAGCCACATCCCCTCACCTGGGCCCATCTCTCAGCCCCAGTACCTTCCTCCCCTTAACTGCCCTCTGACCTTTCTGGCCCTTGAGGGTTTCCCTCTTACCCCTGGCTGCTTCCCACCTTACTTAGTGTGGTTTCGTCCTGGTTACCTAGCACTGGAGGTGTGATGGTCACACTGGTGGTTTTTCAAGTATGCCCTTCACCCACACTGGCCTGTGCTGAGCCCTCTTGTCTCACAGTTCTGCTCCTGGGGAGTAGATTCTGGAAAGGTTCAGCAGGTGGTTGTAGGGAAGAAGCCCACATGTCAATCCTTGAAGAATCTTTCCCAGGCCATTTCCCTGAGGGAAAAGAGAATGGAAAAGGGATCTCCTCTGGTCTGCGGAAGCCCTGGGCTGCTCTCACTCCCAACACAACCTCAGGGCAGAGTCTCATTCCTGCCAACACCCTTTCTCCAAGTTCATCTTACTGAGCCGTCTTCAGCTTCTGGGGTCATGGTGTAGAGTTCCCTGCTATTGACAGTCTCCTCCTGCTCTGGCCTTGGTCAGCAACTCCTACCCTCTGACCTCTAAGCCTCCTTCTGATGGCAAGCCAATGAAGATGGCTCCCCTGGGCTGTGCCAGGCCTGGCTGGGGCTGTGCCCAACATGCCGTCCTGCTGAGCAAAGGAGGAAGGGAAGCAGAGGTCAGAAGCTGCCTCCAGCCACTGCCCCAGTCTCTTGGGCTCAGTGTAAATGTCCTTTGAGAATTCTTCATAACCCCATCTCATGTTCTTCTTCCCTAAACTCCTAGGCCAAATGCCTCAGGTTTAAATTATGGCCTTGTTAGTCTCTCAGAGTACATTTCAAGGGAGGATCCAGGTGTTTAGGTGATTTGTATGTTTCAAGAAATTTGTCCATACAATTGTTCATGGTATTCTCTTATAATATTTTTTTAATCTCTGTAAATCTGATATCAAAGACCCCCACTTCAGTTGCAATTTTACATATTTGTGTCTTCTATCTTTTTTCTTTGTCACTCTAACGGTTTGTCAGTTTTGTCAATCTCTCCAAAGAACCAACTTTTAGTTTCATTGATTTTCTCAATTTTTTCTTATTCTCTATTTTGTTTCTCTCTGCTCTGATATTTATTATTTTCTTCCTTCTGCTAACTATGGGTTTAGCTCGCTTTTCTTTTTCTAGTTCCTTACTGTGTAAAGCTAGGTGTTTAATTTACAGCTATAAATTTTCTTCTGAAAACTGCCTTTGCCACATCCCGTATGTTTTAGTATGTTTTATTTTCCTTTTTATATATCTCTAAGTGTTTTCTTTTTTTTTTTTTAAAGATTTTATTTATTTATTTGACAGAGATAGAGACAGCCAGCGAGAGAGGGAACACAAGCAGGGGGAGTGGGAGAGGAAGAAGCAGGCTCACAGAGGAGGAGCCTGATGTGGGGCTCGATCCCATAACACCGGGATCACGCCCTGAGCCGAAGGCAGATGCTCAACCGCTGTGCCACCCAGGCGCCCCTCCAAGTGTTTTCTAATTTCCCTTGTGATTTCATCTTTGACCCATTAGTTGTTTGCTTAAGAGTATTTTGTTTAAATTCCACATCTTTGTGAATTTTCCAAGTTTTACTCCTGTTATTGATTTTTAAATTCATCCCGTTCTTGGTCAGAGAAGATACTTTGCATGATATTAATCTTTAAAAAAATCTCTTGAGATAGTGGTCTAACATATGGTCTTTCCTGGAGAATGTCCCTTGTACACTTCAGAAGAATGTGCATTCTGCAATTGTTGACTGAAGTGTCCTGTACGTGTCTGTTAGGTCTTATGGGTTTGTTGTTTTTTGAGTCATCTATTCCTTACTTATCTTCTGTATGATTGCTCTATTACTGGACTTGGGGTATTAATATCTCCAAGTATTATTGTAGAACTGTCTATTTGTTCCTTCAATTCTGCCAATGTTCGCTTCATTTATTTGGTTGCTCTAACAGTTGATCTATGTATGTTTATATGTTGTATCTTCTTTGTGAATTGATTTTTATTATTATATAATATCCGTCTTTGTTTCTTATAAGTTAAATTATTTTTTTTTTACTTAATGCCCCCCCCCTTTTTTTGGATGGTAGCATAGTTACCCCAGCTCTCTTTTGGTTACTATTTGCACAGAATATCTTTTTCCATTTTTTCACTTTCAACCTGTTTGTGTCTTTGCAAGTAAGTCAGTCTCTTGTAGACGGTATATAGTCAGGTCATGTTTTCTGTTTTTCTATCCATTCTGCCTACTTATTGGAGACTTTATCCATTTACATTTAAAGTGATTACTGACAAGACTTACTTCTGCCATTTTGCTATGTGTTTTCTAGATGTCTTCTAGCTTTTGTGGCCCTTGTTTCCTCCAATATTGACTTTCTTTGTGTTTAGTTGACTTTTTGTAGTGAAATTTTTTGATTCCTTTCTCATTTCCTTTTGTATATGCCATAGATATTTTCTTTGTAGTTACCAAAGGGATTACATTAAACATGCTAAAGTTATAACAACCTAATTTGAATTTATACCAACAACTTCAATAGCATATGAAAACTCTACTATACTCTTTTCTATCTTCTTTGTGTTATTAATGTCACATATTGCATATTTATACAATTGTGTACCAAGTATGATTGATGAATACTTGTTTTTATGCATTTGTCTTTTAAAGCATGTAAAAACAAAAAATTAGGTATAAACAAAAATTACAAGAATACTAGGTTTTATAACTGCCCATGTATTTAACTTTATCAAAATCTTATTTCTTTGTAAGACTTCAAGTTACCAATCCAGGAAACAAACTGAGGGTTACAGAAGGGAAGAGGGTGGGTGGAGGGGGTAACCAGGTAATGGGTATTAAGGAGGGCTCAGGTGGTGATGAGCACTGCATGTTACATGCAACTGATGAATCGTTGAACACTGCCTCAAAAACTAATGATGTACTATATGTTGGCTAATTCAACATAAAAAAAAGAAAAAGCCATTTCACTTCAACATGGTGGACTCCCTTTAGCATTCTTGCCAGGCAGGTCTAGTGGTGACAAATTTTTTGTTTATCTGGGAATGTCTTAATTTCTCCTTCATTTCTGAAGGACGGTTTTGGTGCATAAAGAATTCTCAGTTGGCAGGTTCTTTTTTTTTTTTTTTTTTCTTTTTCTTTTTCAGCACTTTGAATGCATCAGCCATTGTCTTCTGGCCTCCAAAGTTTCTGGTGAGAAATTGGCTAATGATCTTAGCGAGCATCACTTGCTGAGCATGTGTCAAGTTACTGCTTGCTTATTTCAGGATTCTCTCTTTGTCTTTGTCTTTTGACAGTTTGGTTGTGATGTGACTTGGTGTGGATTTCTTTGAGTTTATCCTACTTGGAAATTTGCTGAGTATCTTGAATTGACAGATTCATGTCTTTCATCAAATTTGGGAAGTTTTCAGCCATTATTTCCTCAAATATTCTCTCTCTCTCTCTCTCCTCTCCCTCTGGGACTCTAATACTGTGTGTATTGATCCTCTTGATGATATCGAGTAGGTGCCTAAGGATTTATCCCCTTTCACTCATTCTTTTTTCTTTCTGTTCCTCAGGCTTGATAATTTCAGTTTCCTGTCATCTGGTTTGCTGATACTTTCTTCTGCTTGCTCAAAACTGATTGTGTACCCATCTAAGTGAATTTTCATTTCAGTTACTATATTTTTCAGCTTCAGAATTTCTTTTTGGTTCTTTTTTATAATTTCGATCTCTTGATTGCTATTTTCATTTTGTTCATATCTTTTTTTCCCCCTGTCTTTGTGCCTGTCTTCTTTAGCTCTCTGAACATCTTTGAGACAACTATTTTAAAGTCTTTGTCTAGTAAAGTATACCATCTGAGCTTCCTCAGGAACAGTTTCTGTCAATTTATTTTATTCCTTTGGATTGGTCATGCTTTCTTGCTTCTTCATATGCCTTGTGTTTTTTTAATAAATATTAATTTTTCTGTTCAAAACTAGACATTTGAATCTTATAATATGGTACCTTCTCTCCTTTTTCCAGGGCTTTCTGTTGTGTATGTGAACTTTATGTTATAGGGTATCTCTTTGCTGGGGATCAACCTTTGATGAAAGCTTAAGATTTTCTCAAGGCTTTTCTGAACCTGTGCCTTTCCTTGAGCATGCATGGTGACTTTTTAACCCCCACCCCCCATATAGTGGTTGTTTTTAAATGTTCTGAGTCTTAAATTCCCACTGAGGGAAAGCGGGAAAAATCAGGTTCTTTTCCTTTATATCTCCTGAAAACCACTTCATCTGGTGGGTTTTGAAACAGTGATGGCCAGCATCCATGCCCACACCTCAGTAATCAAATACATTAGCCAAAAGAACACAGAACTCCAATATATGGAGGACAAGACCTTTATTGCCTACCCTGGCTCTAGCAAGCCACACCAGGAATGCAGGCTGGGGTGAAGAATGAGTACCTGACATGCACACTAAATGCTGAAATTGGCCCAAGTTGACCACAATTTACCAGCCGAGCTTTCTCCTGTAAGCTGCACATGTTCAAATAGACTCCGGAGTTCCAGAAAAGTTACTTCAGAAGGCAGCTGCCAGTATAATTATTGTGTGGGTGGAGAGATGGGTTATTGGTGTATGTTACTCTACCATCTTCCCTTAATCCTTTTAATTCTTTTTTGTAACTTTTATTTCTTTGCTGACATTTTCTTCTTTTTCATTTGTTTCAAGAGGCTTTGTCATTCGTTATTGAGTCATTTTTACGATGCCTATTTTAAAATCTCTGTCAAATAAATCCAATATCTGATTCATCTCAGGGTGGGTATCAGTTGATTTGTCATTCTCATTTAAGATACAGTTTTCCTGGTTTTTCACATGACAAGTATTTTCTGTATTCTGGTATTTTCAACATTTTGGCTATTACGTTAGGAAGCTCTGGGTTCTATTTCCAATTTTCATTTTAGGAGGAAGTCACCCTGTTTAGCAATGCAAGTGTGACCTACTTTTGTGGGCTGCGGTTCCCATGACAATCTAATTTTCAGAGCCTTTGTCATGCTTTTTTTGTCTGCTTGATTTATTTCATGTGAGTGGGGCTCTTACTGGTCCCTACTGGTGCTACTGGAGGAGGCAGAAGGAACTTCCTCAGCCCAGACTACCTGGTACCTCTGGTGAGGGAAGGGAGTCTCCAGCCTGTAGGACAGAGAGTGTTACCTGGCCTGGACATTTGTGGTGGCTGGACAGCACTTTCCTTATGGCTGGATTCCCCCTCAACAATGCCACCTACTGCCCAATGTATATGTCTCTGTCTTTGTCTCAGTTTGAGAAGACACAGAGCCTTTCCTAGCTGAGTACTTGTTGTGGTGAGATCCTCTTTGATGATGCCTCCAGGATGCATGGTCTCCAGGTGGAGGAAGGGGGTTTTGGATCTGATGGGGGAGAAGAGTGCTTCTCCTTACCACTTACTATCAACTAAGCTTCTGATCCCTTGTACTGGACTCTCCTTGTACAGAAGGCTAGAATTCCTGTTCAGACCAGGAATGAAAGAGCCTACCTAGTCCTCTTTCTATTCCTAGATTGGTGGTCAGAAAACACTGGGCCTATGTCATCTTTTTCTGCTGGGAAAAGGGGTCATAAAATGCTATGTTATTTGTCCAATCCTGTGGCCTTTGACCAATTTGCTTTCATCTCACAGCCATTCAGAATTCTCCTTTGGTTTTCTTCAGTGTTATTTCCGGGGTTTATGATTGTACTTGGTAGGGAGGAAGAGAGAGACACAAGTATAAACCATCTTGTCTAGACAGGAAGTCTGGGTCTGATTATTGTTTTAAGCCACTAAGTTTTGGGGCAATTTGTTGCATAGCCAGGATAACCGGAAACTCTTTAAGAAAAAAATCTCAAAATATCTCACTTATGTAGATTTAGTAAACAAAACCATGTGAACATGTGGCTAGAGCCCTTCTCAGGGCCTTGAGAGGGTCGTGAGCAGGTGAGGGAGTCATGAAACTAAAGGTCCATCAGCTTCCTTGTGGACCACTGCTCTGTTCTGCATCTTTGAATAGCAGCAGTGAGCCATTCTTCCCAGGGCCCTTGTGAGGCCTTGCAGATAATGTATAGGAAGCATTGGCACATGAGTGATGCTTGGCAAGTTATCACCCTCTTTGGCTCTGTGCAGTTTTTTAAGTCTCTCAGTTACATGTTAATTAGGTATTTTATCCATGGGGTACATTTTACAACTCTCATGTAATTCCCCATTTTCATTAAGTCTCACTTTAAGCTGAGATCAATATCATTAAGTGAGAAAGATCAGGGCTCATTTACAGTCAATGTTATGTGCTTCTAGTACACTGCGTATCCCTATTGGGGTAACATCTTCTGTGAAGAAATTTTCCTCATACTTGGTCAAGCAAATCCCGGATGGGGATTATAGGTTGGAATTGCATTTGACAGCATGAATATAAAAGAAAACTGGAAAACAGTGACAGGGCAAGAGGGGGTACTTTTCCAGAAGCCTGAAGGTATGTGGTCCAGATGGAAATAGTGGCTCTGTGACACCCTCAGGGACCCAGGCTCCCACTAACTCTTTGCTCCCAGCATATTTAGTGAATGGCTTTGGTCCTCACATCTGAAAATTAGCTTCCCCACCTTCAGGGGGCAGTCTGAGTGTGTGCTCTAGGCAGACAAAAGGGAAGAGGAAGTGGAGGAAGAAGGGCACCTTATCAGGAAAGCAAGAGTTCCTGCCTGCCCTCTCCCCTCCTCAGCAGACTCCTCTTTACTTTATATCTCATTGACCAGAAAGGACTCTCCCACGTTGTCCTGCATGGGGAGTGGGCATGTGCTGCTCCAAACATTTGCTCCATTCTGTGATGAAAAAAAAAGGGAGAGCAATGCTGGGAAGGTCATCAGCAGTGTTTATGCCGCTGTGGCATTGACCGTCCCCTTTAGGGCCTCATGACTTAGTCAGTCTTGACTCCTCCAGGCCAAGTACCATCCAAGGACCAACGGCATCGCTATCCCCAGGAGTTTTTTAGAAACTGAATATGAAGGTCCCCAGTAGACTCACAGGCACAGTACAGACTGACATGCACTGGTCTACCTCACTTTATCTCTTGCAAAGCATGTTATGGTGGTGGGCAGGGGGTGAAAATCACAGATCAGAAGCCTCCTGCTCAGGCTGCCCTGGCCTCCTGGAATCCACACTGCTTCTATTGATCCCCACCTGAATCTATCTTGTTCGAGCAGTAGAGTATAGATGTAAGGCTGTAGGCAGTTGGTATAGACAGTAGGGTGTAGATGGAAGGGTTAGCTGGTAAGTGTACATGGTATAATACAGGAAGTAGGTATAGACAATAGAATATAGATGGTGGGGTACAGTTAATGTAGATAGTAGAGAATAGATGTTAAGGTACAGGCAGAAGGTACAGACAGTGGGGTGTAGATGGTAGGGTGAAGGTAGTAGGTGTAGACAGTAGGGTATAAATGGTGGGACACAGGCAGTCATTGTAGACAGTAGAGTGTAGATGGTGGGTGCAGGCAGTAGTTATAAATAGTAGGTGTGATGGTGGTTATAGACAGTAGGTGTAGACAATGGGGTATCAATGCAGGTGTCACTGTGAGGGCCAATAAGAATGGACTGAATGTTGAGAACAAGATAGGGTGCCAACGCTGGGCTGTATACTTCACTGCCATTACATTTTAAACTAATGATTATAAATATAATTGTTAACAAACTGAGTCTCTCTCCATACTCTGATATTTGTCTTCATTCCCTTTTATGTAACCAGCTGAGTAAGTGTGGAACGTCATTGGATTGTAATTGGATAGCTGGCTAATTTTCCAGGGTAATATTGGCTAAGATCACAACCAAATCCTGCTTCCTGGAATAGTCTAGTTACCTTCTTTTGTTCTCAATGCCATCGGTGGGTCTAACTGATGAATATAAAGATTTCAGACTTATGTCTCCTTCCTGCTTCTTAAAGTCACCCCTAATAGCAACCAGGTGCCCTGAGTATGGGGCCCAGTTTGAGAACTGGAACTCACCAGTGCTTCTGCTGGCCATGGTTCAAGGACCCACAAAAGATCCCTGGGTGGTTGTGAAGAAGACCAGCCCAGAGCTGAGGCTGGGCCCCGATTAAACTCTGCTGCCAAGACCTACAGCTGTGTTACTGGACTTCAAGCCCCTCCACATGGAGGATGTTACCTCACTGGCTACACTGGTCCCTGGACCAGTCCATGATGGATGCCCCTAATTCAAGGCTCACTTGCTACTGCTATGGAGGGGAGATTATGGTTTCCCTTGGGTCATTGGCTCAGAAAATGACCACCTTGATCCCTCCTTGCAGTGCCCAAGAAGTGCCCTGCTCCTGACATCCTTGCAGTTGGGTTTCTTTCCCTTCCTTTTCTCTGGGCTTCTATGCTTTCAAAGACATGACGCCATTTCTAAAGGCCCAGGTTTTGGAGATCTGGAGTATTCACAGACGTGCTTGAGTTCTTCAGTGAGTTCAAAGAAGAGAGTCTATTGGCACAGTTTCTTCTGTAAAATGCCCATTTCAAGAACCTTCTGGGATTCTATTTTCTCACCCTAAGAAGAACAAGGCACAATGTGCCAACAATCAGATGTCACTTAAATTATGCCATGTCCTTAAAATGAGCTTTTTGGGGGCACCTGGTTGAAAGCATGAGGGGGCACAGAGCATGTGATTCTCAGTCTCGGGGTCATGAGTTCAAGCCCCACGTTGGGCGTAAAGCCTACTTAAAAAAATACATTAAAATTTCATTAAAAAAAAAAAAGAGAAAAAGAAAATGAGCTTTCTTGCTCCCTTCTTAATAGAACACAATTACTAGGATCTGTCAAAATTTAAAGGGGGTATTTTCATGGATTTTGCCTGGAAAGAATGTGCTGTGTTTTTAACTCTGCAGACCTTGGAGGGAGCAGGCACAAGAAGACGTGACGGAGCCGCTCTGATTCCCTGCAGGGGTCACCACGACCCTGTCCTTCCTGAGTCAGTGGGACCCCCAGCTCCCTCTTGCCAGGCAACAAAGAAGCCCCTCAGGGCCATGGACCAACTCTCAGACTCTTGCGTCCATTTCCCAGCACTGTCTGTGCTGGCACCCAGCAGGTGCACGGGGACCACTCGCTGCTGGGTGGAGATAAGCTGAGAGGTGCTTGCTAATTGCCAAAAAAATTCTGGAAGAAGTACATCCCCTGCAGCAAATTCACTTTGCACTGGGGGCCATATCCACAAAGGTGGGTGTTCTCTGGGGCAAATGAGGCTCAAACTCGGGCCCCTCTATGGTATGGCCCCTGCCAAGGTCCTGCACCTAATTATGCATTTGTAAGTTTGCAGTAGCTTCCTTCAAGAGGGGCCCCCTAATTGTACAAGCTTTGGAACTACCCTTATACACGCACCTGGAAACACAGGGAAAGGAGGCTGAGATGTGTGGCGATGCTGCTAGGGTTTGATTAGTTGCAGGCCTGGATGTCATGGCAAGTGTCCCTGGGACCACAATGGCCCTGGCTCTCTCAGGATGGGCAGGAAGGAGTATACAGTGACTGATGGAGGACTGTGACAAATGTGTCTTGCAGAATTCCCAGCTGTGGTGAGAAAGTGAGAAGAGACAGTAGGGGGCAGGGGAGGGGAGTGGCTTAGAATGACTCGACTACAGCAAACCAGATCCCTAAGCCCCTGCCCAGGGCTTTCCCATGGCACCACACACCCACCTGAGCGGCAGCCAAAGGGTCCTGCCAGAGGGCCCGGAAGGGAAATCTCAAAGGGCAGTTGGCCTTATTTTCTGGCTCCCTATGAGAATAAGGAGTGGTTTGTCCACAATCCTTTCCATGCTCCATGGCTACAGAGCATAAACTAAAACAGCAGCCGTGTGAGCTAGTAGGAGCAGGAAAATATGGTAGGGGATGATCTGATATGATTTGGTATATGATATGGTATAATATGATATATGATATATGATATATAATGAGATATGATATGATATTCTTGGACATGAGGTGTGTAGGACAATGGCAATGATAGCCCCAACTAGCCCTTTCCTTTGGAATTACCTCTGGTGCTAACTAACCCACAAACAGACCTGGAATCCTGGGCAAAAGAGGGGCTTGCCTACACTGCCTGCTTTGTACTGGGATCTTCCGTCGGATAGTGTGATGGGTTGAATTGTGTCCCCTCCAAAATTCCTATATGGAAGTCCTAACTTCCAGTTCCTCAGAACGTGACCTTATTTGGTGAAAGGGTTTATAGAAGTAATCAAGTTGAAATGAAATCACTGGAGTGGGCCCCAATCCAATGTGTCTGGTGTCCTTATAAGAAGGGGAAATTTGAACACATACACACACACACACACAGAATGCCGTGTGAACATGAAGGCCGAGACCGAGGTGATGCTCCCACAAGTTAAGGAGTCCCAAAGCTGCGCAGCAAACCACAGAAGCTAGGAGCGAGGCCTGCAACAGATTCTCCCTCCCAGGCCCCAGAAGAAATCCACCCTGATGACTCCTTGGTCTCGAGCTTCCAGCCTCCAGAATGGCTGAGACAACACATTTGTTGCTTAAGCTGCCCAGTTGTGGTACTTTGTTATGCGAGCCCCTGGAAACTGAACAAGATGGCAATGAGGTAGAGCTGGTGTCAGCCCTGTTGCCTCAGGTGAGGGGGACACGGGGTCTGGTGTCCCTGCTAGCCCTGCTTCCCACCCCGCTGAACCCACAAGCAGTCCTGAGTCATTTCCACCCCTTGCCTTCCATCCACACCCACATGGGCCCAGGAGCTGCCTCTAGGACGCGCTGATTTCCTTTCTCTGACGGCTGTTGGAGGCTTCCTCCGGTCCCTGCCCCTGCGTTGGAAGTTTCAGGTGCAAGGTCCGTCCCCTTTCGAGGTCAGGGAGGGAGGACAATGTCCGGCTCCGAGGATGCCAGGCCTGGCCTGGGCGAATACAGGTTCTATGCAGGACGTGAATGAGAACCACGTGGGCCACGACTGGGAGGCATTGCACACACCGCGGAGCCAGGGCAACCTCTGTGCCCCCGGAGGTGACTACCACCACACAGGCAGGCCGGGGCTTCGTGTCTGGTGTATTCAGGCAAAGGCCTGCGGGAGGGGGTAGGGGATAAGAAAACATCCCTGATTACACTCAGCCTGCTGGAAACAGACTTGGGCGGGGCCTACCTTGCATTTGCTTTCCTTTCATTGTTCTCCTTTGCGAAAGAAAAGGACTTCGCAAAGGACTTCACGTCAATACCAGAGCGAACATTCTGTGCTTTCAAGCTGAACGGAGTGGCCTCCTTCCCATTCGTTTTCTGCAGGCGTGCATCCTAGGTGCCGGCATGTCCACTCTCCTCCTCACATTTTGCAAGCTCAACGACACCACGGAATTGCACACGCATGATTTTGCCACAAAGGAGGGGGTCCTGCCAGAGCGGGGGTGACCCGGCAGGCAGGCCTCCTCACCCGCTGCGGCCGCACTCGCCAGCCCCGCTTGCACTGCCAGGCGAATGTGATTCTGAGCACTACCTTCCCACCCACTGACTCACTCACCTGCTCACTCTGGAGCCAGCACTGGTCCTGAGGTCCCCTTGGCCCTAGGCCACACTACGTCCCCCGAAGCTGACACCACGTGGGGCCAACGCACGTCCCTCTCGGGACTTGGGAGGCAGAGTGGCAAGAAGGGAGCATGACAAAGCGGGGGTGGAGGGCAGGCAGGACACTGTGAGCCAGGGGAACACCCACAGGGAGGCTAAGGGGGGAGAGGGAACCTCCTTTGGGGTTCAGGACTGAATTGTGTCCCCTTAAAATTCATATGTCGAAGCCCTAGCTTCCAGGGTCTCAGAATTCAACTGTTTAGAGACAGGGTCTTTAAGGAAGGGACTAAGTTAAAATAAGACCCGTAAGGTAGGTGCTGATCAGTCTGATTGGTGTCCTTATAAGAAGAGGAGATTCAAACACACAAAGAGACACAGGGGTGCATGCGTGCAGAAGGACACCCCGGGGAGGACACAGCAATGAGAAGGCAACAGTCTGCAAGCCAAGGAAAGAGGTCTCAGGAGATGCTGCCCCTGCTGACACCCTGATCTGGGACTTGCAGCGTCCCGGTTGATGAGAACCACATTTCTATTGTTTAAGCCACGTGGTCTGTGATACTTGTCATGGCAGCCTGCACTGACAGATACATGGGTGGTTCTGGAAAAGTCTCATGCTTCCAGAGAAGGCCTGGATGGGGGCGTGTTCTGGTAGAAGGAAGAGGTGTGGCAGTGAAGCTAACCCTTAGACATCTGTGTCCACGTGGACAAACATCTGTGTCCTAGACATCTGTGTCCATGCAGGCAGACATGGGCCTTCCTTATGCCAAATGAACCAATGTTTCCTGTCCCTAAGAACTGACCACCTCTCCTCACTCTGGACTTGGTAACCAGCCTTTGTGCCCTCAAGAGCCAGCAACGCCATTGGAAGCCTCCTCTCGGTCACTTCCTGCTCTCACCACCCCAGACACTTCCTAGAGGTCTCTAGGAAAAATGGCTTTTTAAATATTTGCAGATGATGGGGCCCCTGTGTGGCTCATTCGGTTAAGCATTTGCCTTCAGCTCAGGTCATGATCTCAGGGTCCTGGGATCGAGCCCCACATCAGGCTCCCTGCTCAGCGGGGATATGTTTCCCCCTCTCCCTCTGCCCCCCTTCCCTGCTCATGCTCGCTCTCTCTCACTCACTCTCTCTCAAATAAATAAATAAAATCTTGAATATATACATGTATTTGCAGATGTTTGTTTGTAATCCTAGGGCATGGTTACCATTACTTAGTGGGATGCCTCCATCTAAACACGACCCCCCAGCACCTGACACTGAAACCCATCTTGCCCCTGTCCTTTGCTCCGAGGGAGCCGTGCCTCTCTGGAGCCACTTCACACACTCTGAGGAATGAGACTCTGTCTGACGGGACTCTATGCACTAGGAGTTTGGGCATCCTCAGACAGCCCCCAAGGGTGTGTTGTTGGAAGTCCCCCAAAACTTCCCCCTCTGGTCTCGTTGGCTCCACAAAAGTGAAATAATACACACATGACATGCTGTCTGCCAAAGCCCAAGGGAGTGGTGGCTGTCTCTGGGCTGAGGGCTGGGGGGCACAGTGACCTCGGGCCAGAGATACTAGACATGACCCAGATCTACCAGGCCCTGGAGGAAGCCAGAGGGCAGAAGAACCTTCTTCCAGATTTACTAATATAATACAACAGCGTACTTATGATGCCTTTCGAAAACAATGTTCATTCACTGTCGTGTGAATTAGTAAAATCTTCTGAAGGGCGATGTGGAAATAGTTAGCAGAATGTGCAAGGACACGCTGCTAAAGCCAGCAACACCAGTGCTTCTCCTGCAAATATACGTCACACAAGTAATCAGAGAATTGTACCCTTACATAGATGAACGGGAGAAAGATGTCGGAGACGTCAGGTTAAGTGAGAAAAGTTTACTTCATCCAGTACTTCACGATCCTATTTGGGCAGATCGGTGAGAGAAAACCATGAAGACGCAGAGAACATTTCTTGAGGGAGTCACCGAAAACTGGTGAATGCTGGAGACAGCTCTGGGAAGGAGTTCTTTCCATTTGAAATTCTTTCTTTCTGATTATTTACTGGGTTCATGAGTCATTTTTACTCTTTAAAAAATCCACATTTATTGGAAAAACTTAAAAACAGAAAGATAAAAAGGAAAAAGTGCCTCTCCACCACCCAGAGATTAACTACCACTATTGTTTTGGAATTGATCAATTAATTCACTGACAAACTAACTAATACACATATTAATTAATGAATTAACCAATTTTTAAAAATCAATTAATATACATACATGTACTTGAACCTTGACCACCTCTCCAGGCCAGGATCTCATTCGCAGCCCCAGCAGAGCGCTGTTGTTGATGACCTGCCTGCCCGTCCGTTTCTGAGGCTGTCCAGGGGCCTCGTCCACGTTACATACAGATCTGCTGTCAGGCCTCGGCCCGGCTCTACGCCACCTGCCCCACAGGCCCAGGAGCGAATAGGGGCCACAGCGCTGAGTTCTGTTCGAGCTTTGCCTCTGCTGTTCCCACAGGACACACCTACCTCCCCAGACCTCTCTGCTTCCTCACCTCGTCTTAGTCATAAAGTCAGCCCTGCCCACAATATGCCGTCTGTCATTGGCTCCAGGGTCACTGTCCCATCCACCTTGCTTTTCTCTATTCCTTGCCCCTGCACGTACCCAGCAACACCCTCTGTTCTTTGCAAGCATCACACTCAACAAATAAATGTTGAAAACAGAATGAAGTGGCCTACATTTATCACGGTGGAGACAGCCACCTGCCAGCCTCAAAGCCTTGACGGTAGCAATGATACTTCTCCTGAAGCCATGGAGTGGCCCACAGTCTATAAGAGACTTCCACACATATTTTGAGGGCCTCTTGCTCACACTGGGGGCTACATGGGCTTTTCTAGCTGTGGGAAACAAACATGCCCAGGATCCCCCAGCTACCGGGCGTGGCCTGGGTCCAGGACTGCTGGCTCAGAGCATGCAAGGCTCTTGGAGCAGGAGCACCTGCCTCAGGTCCTGTGACAGGGGCAGGTGGGTGGCCAGATGGGCCACAGGGATGACAAAAGCCTCTCCTTCCCCCTCAGGCCACTCTCCTGATACAGGTGATGATCCCCAGCTTCCATTTAGGGGCTCAGCTCTGACCTGGCCCCACATGCTTGCCTTTAATCCTGATTTAGGATGCTCCGAAACGCAGGACAGGCTTAAGCCCAGGGAATGGGCCAGAAGTAATAACATTTGGGCTTAGTGTGAAGTTAATTCTTTCCACTCTTCGGGGTCTGGAGACACTCAGCGAATGCAGGTTTCTAATGGCACATTTAATGGCATGAGCTCTCATGCTTTCTGTGTTTGCACTGCGTTCCCAGGCCACTTTCAGATGTGGTCTGCTCTTCGCCCCTGGAAGAACTTTCTGCCGAGCTCTCCCAGCCTCAATCTTGCTCCCGGTGCTTCTGCAGTGATACCTTTCTCTTCATTGGTCCCAAGCCAACGAAGACCTTTTGCATCCTGACCAACTAATGTGCATGCTTTTAAGGGGCAAGCTAAAAATCTACGGAAAGAGGCAGAAGGAAGGAGAAGGGCAGAGAAGCATAAAAGAGAAAACAATAGAGAGATAGAAAGACAGAGATAGGGATTTAGACACATACATTAGCTGGCAAAAATGATGTCCTTAGTAAAAATTAGGGGCTGCTGCTGACGCCAGACACCCAGACATGATGAACAGGTGAATACATGGCAGACATTGCTGATCCATACAATTCCTTAGTCCCTGGCTTCTTTCAGGTGTCTTTCCAACATAAAGACCAGGTACTCATGACCATCTATTCGGCAGGAAATTCCATCAGAGCAGAGATTTTATTCTTCCTGGTAAATCTTTCCATTTACTTCCCTGCTGGCAGGACATAAGCTCCTTGGGGGCAGGGATCATGTCTTCAGGAATGAAATTGAACTGGTAGTTTCTAAAATTGGAAGACCTCGATCATGAAGGCTCATTCTTTCTGAGCCAACCCCTCCTGTCCCCACCCTAAGTCCAGCGGCTCAGCCTACAGATTCCCGGAGCAGAAAGGTGAGACTGGGGGCCCATGAGTGAGCAGGGAGGCAGGCAGAGGCAGCCCCATAGAGGCCAGCAAGGATTTGGGTCAGTCCTAAGCCCCGAGGGGCTTTAAGCAGGAGCATTACATGACCAGATCTGCATTTTTAAAAGATTACTCTTTTTCGCATAGGTGTAGATGGAAGTGGGGGGAGGAGTGATCCAAGAGACCCAGTAAGGGCTGTTTGCCCCGTTGTTCCAGTGAGACTTCAGGGAGTTTGGACCTGGTGTTGGGGTGAAGAGGAGCCAATGGACATGTGTGTCCAGCAGACCACAGTGTTCAGGGGCCCCAGGGAATGAAGGTGTCCCAGATGTCTGGCTTTGTACTTTGCAACACTGAGGCAGGAGACCTGGAGGAAGAGAGATACACCTGAGGGTTGCAGGGGAGACACTGGGCTGAGCTGTGTGTCTTGGAGCTATGCAGATGGGGAATTGGCCAGGAAGCTGGGCACAAGGTGCAGAGCCCAGAGGGGTGGGCAGGGTTCCAGAGTGCCCTTTGGGGATTATCCTATGGTAAGGAAGCTAAGGGCCAGGACAAGCCTCCTGGGGCTGGAGTGAGAAAGGAAGAGGGCTCAGCACAGCCCTGGGGAATGTAACAACTGGGGTGCAAGAGCCTAGACCGTAAGGACGTTGAGGATTTGCCTGAAGATGAGAACAGAGTAGGACAACGTGGTGATGCAGTCTCCAGTCCTTCCCCGAGGACTGAAACTTCCATTAGCTTTAGCAGCATGGAGGCCTACGTGCTCTCCCATAATCAGCTCCACCCTCGGCTTTTCCACCTCCCTCCAGGCAACTCAACTCTTCAGCAGCCCCGGCCCAAAGCCTGACACTGCCCTAACTTCTGGCCCCGTCCTCCACGTCCAGTCCTTCAGCGCGTCCTGTCGATCTTACCTTCACTGTCTCCCAGGGTCAGCACAAGCACCTCTCTCCTGCTGCCACCCCGCTCCAAGCTGCCACCATCCCACTGGCTGGGCTCCCTGCTTCTGCCCTGGCACCCCTGGCTCCTGCACACCAAGGGCCACAATGGTCCCTTAAAACTTCATGTCAGGGGGCACCTGTGTGGCTCAGTTGGTTGAGCGTCCGGCTCTTGATTTTAGCTCAGGTCATGATCTCAGGGTTGTGGGATCGAGCCCCAAGTCAGGCTCTGCACCCAGTGCAGAGTCTGCTTGAGATTCTCTTTCTCCCCCTGCCCCTCCCCCTGCTCACTTTAAATATATATATATTATATATATATTATATATATATATAATATATATATATAAAATCTTTTTTAAAAATACTGCATATCAGGGGCGCCTGGGTGGCACAGCAGTTAGGCATCTGCCTTCGGCTCAGGGCGTGATCCCAGCATTATGGGATCGAGCCCCACATCAGGCTCCTCTGCTGTCCGCCTGCTTCTTCCTCTCCCACTCCCCCTGCTTGTGTTCCCTCTCTCACTGGCTGTCTCTATCTCTGTCAAATAAATAAATAAAATCTTTTAAAAAAAAAGATCTTTAAAAAAAATAAATAAAAAAAAATAAAAATACTGCATATCAGATCATGGACTGGACAAAATGAAGTCCCCCCACCCCTTCTCCCTGTTTTATTTTGCTCCCCGAAACTTACAGTATCTGCCTCCCCTACCATGAGGACAGCTCCAGGGGCACAGGGCCTCTCGCCTGCCTGTTCACTGCTGTGTCTCTGGCATCGAGTGTACAATACACAGCCCACGGTAGAGGCTCAGACAACATCAGCTGAATGATTGAAACGAGGGTAAGAGGTGGAGGGTGGGAGCAGAGGGCTGGCCCAGCTATGCAAGGGGCAAGGGATATGTTGGGGAGAGGCCAGAGCTGGGACTCCGAGAGCTCCTAAGCCATACCCCAAGAGTGGAGATGGTGAGTCTGGGGTCAAATGGCCTCTTGGGGCAAGAAGCCAGAAAGCTAGGTGGACTCCAGCAGCTTATCTTTTATTTGATTGACTTAGAGCCTGTGTGTCCTTAAAAAAATTCACAAATGACCTTGGGCATGCATCACTCTTCTGAGACTCCATCTCTGGGTGTAAGAGGCCAGACCATCCAGGGCTACAGGTTGCAGGTGACACCTGCCCAAAAAGGAGAGGGGTGGGTGGGTGATAACAATGGCCTGCTTAGTGGGCCAGGCCCGGCATCGATGTGTGAGAACGGGGAGCACAGACGCACAGAGCAGCCCTTCAGGGATCACCTGTCTTGCACCCACAACAGAGCAGCACGCCGGGGCCTATGACCTCTCCCTCCCTGAAGGAAGGGAATCCTTTTGTAGCAGGGAGAGGCAGACGCTCTGGAAAGAGAAATGACTGAGGTGCACAACCAGAGAATGTCAACACAGAACCAACAGGCAATCTGACACGGGAGGTACCCAAGAAACATGTTAACCAGGGAGGAAGCATACACCGATGGCCTGGAGGAAGGAGCCGTGACCCAAGGGGCCGGGGCTTTGGTGCCGCTTTTGCTCCCAGACTCAGGCGCATGCCCAAGTGGACCCCGGGCCTCTGAGAGTCAGGACGCTGCTGTGCCTGGGCGCTCAGACGCCAGCTGTGGGCTCTCTGCTCTCGAGATGTGCCTTTCCGACACCCCAATCCTTCCCATTTGACCACCCTTTGCAGCCCCCACTTTCTCAAAGGAGATTTACTTTCAATCGCCATTTGCTAAATCTGCCCCCATAAACCTGTGGGGGAGGGAGGGATTAAGCCTGATTACAGATGTTATAGAAGGGCCCAGGAGCACCCAACGGCACGAGTCGGGCAGGAGGAGCGGCTGGCACCAGCGCGCGCTCCTCCTTGGCTGGCCCACCCGACGGCCGGCCTTGCCCCAGATTCCAATCCCCTGGCCAGGCCCAGTGGGGCTGCCGCTGCTGGGACTCTGCCTCTCCCTGTCCAGGGACGCAGGAGGCAGGCTCATGGGTTCCCTGAGGAAGATGAGCAGCTCCTTCAAGAGGGGCTCCCTCAAGAGCTCCACATCGGGGTCACAGAAGGTGAGTGAGCTTTGCCTGGCAGCCTGGGGCAGATGGACGGAAGGACAGAGGGACACTGGTCTCCAGCTCTACTGACTAGAAGCCTGGACAGTGGGCTCCTGGTCTCTGTAGACCATGGCGAGGATGGGGTGTTGGGTGTTCAGAGCTCCCATAACAGGACTCCTTCTGGGGAGGTGGCTTCCTTTTACTGTTGCCGTACCCAACACCATCCCCGCCTGGCTGCCCTCACCTTGTGTATGTAGCCCAAGGCACAGAGGCGGCCTTTGGGGGTGTGAGCTGTGCCAAGGGGGTGCTTTCTAGCTGCCCCTGCAAAATTACTTTCCCCATGATGATGCCGCCCCCTTAGCTCTCTGCCTCTGGACTCTAAGCTGACCTTTGTTCTTCATCACATGTTTGTGGGAGCACTGGCGGGCTAGGGGGACCCCAAGTGAGGAGAAGAAGCACCGCGGAGGAACTGGGGAGGGCCAGGTAGTTCCCAGGACTCCAAGCTGACTTTGAGGAAGGTGTTGTGAGGCTTGACCCCACCCTTCTCCCCACTCCTGCCAATGGCTCCTGTCAGGGCCTTGCCAAGAATGTGCTCATTTGAATCCTAGATGTACTATTTCCAGATGAGTGGAATGTGGCTCTGAGCACCCAGTGCTGCCTTAGCTGACTCTCTGAGCACAGGTGTCCTGGACGGGTCACCACTTCACCCTTTTGACTTGATGGTCACTCAGGGGGTTGGTGAGGGCCAGCCAGATGCCTAGCCCGGGCCAGGTTGGCGGCCTCTGGACAGCCCCTTACTCAGCCCGTGGGACTCAGAGGGGATCTCTGCTTCTCTTGGGTGCTGCCCACTGCTCACAGGCTGGAACGGAAGCAGGAGCTCCGCGTGCACAAAGAGGACCCATTTCTCCCTCAAGCATTCACTGAGCACCCGTGAAGTGCCAAGAAGTGCTCCGGGAGCTGGGGGTGGGAGCCGGGAAGCAGAGGGAGGCAGGTGAACATCCCGGGAATGGTCACTTACCTGGGCTAGACCCAGAGGGGACACCATGTGGGAGCTGCTTGCCACCTGCAAGCACATAGCTCACCAGGCTTCAGTCTCCCCATCTACAAACCGGTTGGGGGGGCGGGTACAGTTTTGGGCCAGATGTTCTGCAAGTCTCTGATATCCCAGAGCCTGAAAATGCAAATGGATAAAATGAAAGTCTTCCTTTTTTAATAAAGAGTTAAAACTCACCTCTGTTTCAAGAATAGGAAAGACCCATCGTTTGGGGGCTCAGTGGGGACATCGATCTATGTGCTCATCTATGTGCACATGTGAGAGTCAGCATTGTTTTAAGAGACAGCCCACTTTCTTGTCTTGTGTAAATTAATATTTGCAAATCCACTGCAGCATTTGGCGGAAACCAGAGACTCAGTACACGCAGCATAGGTCCACAAGGCTCCACTTGACCCCTCCTCCCCAAACAGCCAGCCCACACCTATCTGGCTGATAAAGTCTGAAAAGAAACCGGTTTCTGTTGTTCTTGAAATTAAAGTTTCCCATTGACCTGTGCCTCATATCCTGCCTTACGTGCGGAGTGGGGGGGGAGCAGAAATTGCAATTGGTAGGGTCTGGGAACAGGGAAGTCAACAAGAGAGGAGACAGGGAAAAGCACTTAAACTTTGATCAAGATTGAAAAACAGCATCCCATTTATCGATACGCTCACAACCCTTCCTCCAGGACTGTTCACTGTAAATTACTTTGAGTCTAAAGACAAGGATGGTGACTGGCCGCCCAACCCCCACTCTTTCCAAGGGGACCATGCCAAATTCCTACAAAAGCTGCACAGAGTTAAAAGTCTTAATGGCACAGTTTGCCCTGGGGTCTATTTATAACCAGGCCTCAAGCTAAGAAGTAAAATTGCTAATGCAAGAAGGAAAGACAGTAACTGTGGCTTTTAAGGAAGCTGTGCTTTAAGGAGGTGCTAGGAAGCACCCACAAAATCACATGGGCAGAAAGCGGACTGTTTTCATTCTGTTTTCTTGCCTATTTGGCTCTCCTTTGACATCACTAGCTCAGTGCCATTCCCTGTTTCCCAACCCAAAGCCGCATCTCTCCGCCCAGTGTTTGCTGAAACACACCAGCTGCCCCTGTGGGAAGAGCCCAGCATAAGCTACCTTTTACATAAGCTTTCCAGGGGTCATTTCCTCTGGACCTTTAGGTGTCGAAGGTCGATTTGGCCCTTTTCCTCTGCTGGTCGCCTCTTCCCACCTTTGAAAGTCTTCTTTAGTCTTAGATGGGAATGCCCAGCATGGTGTCCTGAACCAATGAAGCCGGCGGACTTTGAGGTCCCTGGAGCTCCATCCTCAGCCTGCTGGCAAAAATAGTCCCTCCTTCTGGAAAAGCCTGGAGTATTCTTGTGGGAGGTGGAAAATGCGGCCGGGATTCCTCGTGTAGCACTTTCATGCCTGTTTACATCTTATTTTGCTAAAAGATAAAAGTTTGGAGTCCATGATCAGGGTCCTAAGCAAAATGAAATCACGGTACAGCCCAGCAGTTATACCCTACGGTCTACCTTGAAAAACTCTAGCACGTGCACACAATGAAATGCTCACGCCAGCATTGTGTGCTTTGGAAAACCAGTGTGTTACGGTCTGGATAAGCTTGTGTTTATTCAAACAATGGAATACTACACAGCACTTAGCAGAAGGAACCAAGCCACCTGTATCAACATGGACACCTTGCTGAAGAACAAAGCAAGCCCCCAAAGTGCACTATTTATAGAAAATCTAAAACACACAAGAAAATCCTACACAAATACATACATTCCTTCAGAGTGGAGGCAGTTAGCTGTAAGCTGTATCTCTAATATGCTTGCGCTCTCTCGCTCTCTCTGTCTCTCTCCCTCCTTTTAAAGACCAAAGAAAATATGAAGGACATATGGAAAATTATAATATCTGTAACAACAGAATTATGGGGCTTCACTTACCTGTTGCATAGTGTTGTTGCTGGTTTTGAAATCAAAAGAATGTTTTCATAACTTAAAAATATTGTAATACTTTTATTTTTTAATTTTTTAAAGATTTTATTTATTTATTTAAAAAAGAGAGAGCATAAGCAGGCGGAGTGGCAGACAGAGGAAGAAGCATGCTCCCTGCTGAGCAAGAAGTCTGATGCGGGACTCAATCCCCTGACCCTGAGATCATGACTTCAGCCGAAGGCAGACGTTTAACCGACTGAGCCACCCAGGCGCCCCCAAAATATTTTAATACTTTTAAAGTAAGCCATGGGAAGAGTGAGAGTAAACCCAAGCGTCCCAATGCGGGGGCCGCCCTAGCTCCTTCTACACAGGGTGAATTCTCACTAAGCCGAAAGCGCATTATAAAGTCATGCAGAGAAATGCATTGGCGAGGCAGCCGTGCATTATCTGAGTTTCCACCTCTCAGTCCTTCTGTCTGCCCTAGAGCTGCAGGCAGAGCTCAGTCCGCCAAGCTCACCATCTGCAGCCCCGCCACCCTTCAGAGCAGCAGGCATGTTCCCAGCTCAGGGGAGAGGGGCTCTCACCTCCACCACCCTCCTCATCAGGACCAGATCCAACGCTCCATGAGGTAGTGTTGTCCTCACCTCTTAGATGATGTTGCTGGAAGCTAGGGCAGTCCCACGGATACTCACACCTAGCCTGTATGTGGAACACACTCAAATGCAGAAGTCCACATGTAAATCCAAGACAATCTTCATTCTGAGGAAGAAGTGGACCCAGGCAGCCTCCTCGTTGCCCCGCTCTTCGGGACATGTCCTGAAGGTAACAGATCCCACCGCAGCCCCACCTGTCTCTCTCTGGCTTCGCCTGCACATGCGGAATAAAGTCTGAACTGTCTGTGGTACGGGCCAGTTGCTGTCTCATCAACTTGCCAGTCCATCAAAGACCGGTATTTTTATGGAATGCAATAAAAAGGAATGACTAAAACATGAACTTTTCAAAAGCCGTGCAAAATCCAAGCCCTAGTGTTGTCTTTTTATTAAATTCCACAGACATCCATTGATTCCTTCAAATTACTATGCTCGTGTCCTAACTTTTGCCCCCGCTTTCTGTGTTCTCTGGTTGGCGACCCTTGGCTCACTGCCTGCAGCCGCTGTGCTCAGAACACATTTGAGTGCAAGGGGGTGCAGGGAACGCTGCACGTCCCCACCCCATGGAACAGGGGCCCTGGTCAGCTCCAAGCCGAGGAAGATTCTCAGATGTGAGAAGCTTGCCCGAGGAGCCTCCATCCAGGCTCTGCTGCGGTTGGTGGACCAAGTCCTGGAAGAGCTCTGGCAGCCAGGTCAGGCCGACACACCAGCCTCAGAACTGTGTGAACACGGGGCTCTTGGGGGCACCCAGGCCCAGAAACTGGCCCCAGACCCCATGCCCATGTCTGAGAAGAGTTCTCTAGGCAAACATCCCTGGGAGAAGGGGCATGGGGCCTGAGTGAAGTGATCAAGGGCCTTTGAGTTGAGTTGGGGGTATGCCGCAGAGGGCCCCCAGCTTAAGGACAGGCCATTGGCCAGCAAACACTCCTTTCACCCACATGACAACTGTCTTCCTTGGGCCTGTGTATCCAGCCCTTCTCTGGGGTTTGGTATGTCTTTCCCACCTACCAACAGGCATCAGCATCTCATTTTCTTGGCTTCCTTGCTGTTCCATATCTCCACTTTTGGCCCAGTGGCAGAAAGTATATTTACCTGGTTCCATTGCTCTGGGGGGCAAAGGCCTCAGACTAGGCCAGCAGGTGGGAGGGGGGGCAGGAAATGGGTCAGTGTTATTTTGCTGAAGACACTGCCCCTTGAAGCAGCAGGGAAGGGGGTGAGGGAAGAGACAGCAAGGAAGATGTGAGGTCAGATGTGGGAGGCTGCCTCTGGGGTCTATGTATTAAGGAGTGGGATGAAGGGAAGGGAAGCCAGCTGGGGGGAGCGAGCAGGGTTGAAGAAGCTAGACAGCCCTAGGGGCCCACAGGCTGGCAGTAGGGTCTGGCCAGGGCATGCTGGCCCAGGCCAACACCTGGCCAGAGCCCCCATGCCTCTGAAATGCCAACACAGCCTCCACATCTTCCTTAGAGTAAATACTCAGCACTGCTGTGTCAAGGAGCTGTGTGATCTTGGATGGGCTATATCCAGGCTGAAGGATGCAAGAGGAAACATTTGAAAAGAGACAATGATGGGCCTAAGGCAGCCCTGTGAATTCTGGGGAGGACTCTGGCCAAAAGGGTTGTGAAACATTCCGTTGTTTGTTCAGTTAGCCTGAGAGTGAGGGAGAGGGGTCACAGGCTTGGGTAGAAATCTCTAACTGGTCAGGTGGGAGTGGCTATAAGCAACTGAGATATCCTCCTGCTTTTGGACCCCCAGGAGGACCCTCCAAAGCCTATAATCAAGTGCATCCTGGAAACACCAGCCCCTGGGCATGTTGAGTCCCAAACCAGAGGGACCATAGAAGCCCCTTTCAGAGATTCACAATGCACATCAGTCTATTAAAGGCGCTGATAAGTCCTGCAGGAAAGAAACCTTCATTCAACCCGTAGTTCCCTACAGAAACACTTTCCACGTAAAATGGGTCACCATTTCTGGAGCCTAGACCTGAAATGCTACTTCAGGCTATGGGAAAAGCAGACTTGTAAGTTAGCACCTGGAGACGAAATGGAAAGTCCACCTCATTCCTGACTTTCTGTACAACCTTCGGCCACCCAGGCCCTGGGGATGCTGTAATCATGGAATATTGAAATGTTTGTTAAAGAAAGAAGGAAAAGTAGACTTTCCTGCTTAAAGTCACTATAGTGTCATTGATGTCCACCAACAGAATATTGTCAAGTTTCAGAATTGATGAGCTTGGCAGAACCTTGTCGGGAGGGAAGAGAGATTTTAAAGATGTACATGACCAGCCATGGTAGCCAGGGGACCCACAGGGCTCCGTGGGGCCCCCAAGTCCTTCTCAAAGGCTCACAAGGACAACGTTTGGTTCTTATGCATGCTACAGTACACAGAGCCAGTGAGTTACTACTGAAATCCTTACAAAAGCTTGGCGTACCCTCCCCCACACACACTTTATCTGAGCCAGAATGCTCTTTCTTGGGGATCTACATGATGTAACTTGTGCACATAGCTAGATGTGGCCCCGCAGAGACCAGGGTCAACTCTCGTGGCTGGCAGAGATTTCTAAAAGCCACCTTCTCCTGCATATCCCCGCCCCAAAGCAGCAGGGGCCTCTGGGGTCCCTCTGTCTGCTCATGTGCTTTCCAACACGGTCCAGAGATTGTCAGGAGCTGCAATTGTACCCCAGGCAACTGGCAGCCTGGAAGCTTCTGTGTCCCCCGGGTGGGCCAGAGCCCCGAGGAAGAGGGTCTCTCCTCTGGCCTCTCTCTAGCCCCTCCCTTCGTTCCCCTCGTCCCTCTTCCTCCCCCTTTCTGGAGCAAACCCAGCCACTGTTGGGATCTGCTTTCTGCCTGGTTTCTCCAGCTCTCATCCAGGAGTTGGCGCCTGCCCACTTCCATGACAGTTCCATCCCAGGCAGAACTTTGATGGCGGCCGCTAAGGAACCCAAGGCTTTCCCAGCATCCCCATACGTGTGCTATTTTCACATGAGGGGTCACATCTCAGCCCCCAGGGGTTGCCTTCCCACTAGGGGGTGTGTGTGGTTGTGCGTGGGGGGGGAGGGGGGCTGGTGCCATTCCTAGGTGCTGTATGCGGGGTCCATACAGGCTGCCCCAAGGACTGCAAGGAGAGAAAGCAGGAGACCCTGGGGTGCTTGCCCTGGGTGCCCAGCTCAGAATGCCTCAGGGATCATCAGGCCCAGCCATTTTATAGCTGGCAGCTGAGACCACACCAGGGCCGTATCTGTGTACTAGTAACCGCACAGCCACCCCCCTGCTCCTCAGAGGTTTCTGGGGAGGGTGATTACCTTTGCTCCTAGAGGTGACCTGATTGGCATCCTGTACCAGCATCAAGCCAGGGAGAGCACTCCTCACCTGGGCTGGGTGACAGATGACTGGCTTCTGAAACTTACACAAGGACAGCACTCACTAGCTGCTCTTTTGTCTTTCTATTCCCCTGTGGGAGGCCTGGGAGCCTTCCATGAGGATTTTCGTTCCCCTCTTTCACAGAACCACCCCCCCCACCCGCCAGGCCCTGCCGCATTGAAATTCACATGCTCCTGGCTGAGTTAGTTTCTTGCAGGACTTGGATTTCCTTGCTGGAGTAAGAGTCTCTCCTACACCACACAAGGGGCAGCTGAGTCAGAGCGGACCACCCTGAGGTCCACAGTTGCTGGTCATAGCCAGAGGGTCTGCCCAGAACCTCAGGCTCACTGGGGCTTACTGGCAGGCTCTCATTCTTTCACAGGCATTTCGCAAGATCCGGGGGCCAGGGTCCCGCTGTCCTTGCAACCACTGTCAGACACATTTCATCTGATGACCTTTGAATGGGAAAACACCTTGTGGCTTTGTATTTTGTTAGACCCTAGGGTTGGCCTGGGCTGTCCCCCTTCTCCCCAAGGACATATTGTAAAGTTCTTGAGGAAAACTGAGGACACAGTAGACAGCCTTAGTGATCTCTGACCCTCCTCTCTTTTCTGGCCACTGCTGTCATTTCTTTCTCCGGTCCTAGCAAGTCTGCCAGCGCCCTAGCTGGGGCAAGCCTCCGGCACCAGCAGATCAGACACCATAAAACCAGGCCATTAACCAGGCCTGCTATCTCTAGAAGGCAGTTAGGCAGCCAGTCACCTCCATGGGGTCTTGGCTCCCTCTCCAGGAGAATTCTGAGGAAAGTTATGTTGTTTTCCACATCAGTCCATTTGTGTCCTCAGAGATGCTCCCTCACGTGAATGCAGGTAAATACCTAGCGAAGGCCCGTGTGACCCTGAGCAGCATCATATGGTCGCCGGTGGGCTGACCGCCATGCTGACACCCTCCATTCTCAGCTCAGAGATGGCACCAGCCGCGAATCAGAGAGCAGCTTGGCGTGCTAGAAAAATGCCGAGAAAAAATCTTCACTCCAACTCACAGCTCAGCTGTGTGACCGCGGGGAAGCTGCTCAACCTGTCTGGGCCTCAGTTTCCTCATCCGTAAAAAGAGTTCACCTTGCATGTGCCTTACTTTCTATATATTTTATGCCATACAGAAAAAAAAATTGTAATAGGTAACAGTTTTCATTTTTTGAACGCTGATTGAAAGGCAAACAAAATTCTACCATCAGCCAATAAGTTGTTGGTGGGAAATGTGGCACACTTTGTTGTTTTTCTCTGCAAACCCACCACGGTGTTTAAATAAAAACGAATGCAAACAAACAAACAAACAAACAAAAGACAAAAAAAAAACCCCAAATGTATACCATCATTCACCCAACAAGCACATTTAGCACTGCTGTGTACTGGTCAGTGTTCTTGGAGCTGGGGATCTAGTGACAACAAATCAGAAAACAACACTGTCCTCACAGGCAGACGTCCTTCTGGGCAGGTCAACCAGACAATGGACACTGCCAAGGAGAATAACAGACCAGCAGAGGGGCCAGAACCTCAGGGCAGGGGTTTTGATTGGACTTTGGCCCCAGGGAAGGAGGCAATGAGCAAAGACCTGAAGGAGGAGAGAGAGGGAGTCACCCAGATGCCTGTGGGAAGAGCTTTCAGGCAGAGGGAACAGCCAACACAAGGCCCTCCAGCAGGACCGTGTCCCTCGAGTAGGAGGAGAATTGAGAGGGACAGGAGCGGGGTGGGGGAGGGGAGACTAGCAATGGAGGGACAGGACCAGGTGGAAAGGGAGAAGGTACTGCAGGCCCTCAGCTCTGTATAGCCCTTTACTGCAGTGGGCTTTGACCTATTATGATGTTTATTGACTCGACCTTGAAAGGGAGATTGGCCAGGAAGGCTGAGGTTTGAGATTTGGGGGAGGGGGAGGTTGAGCAAATTGTTACTGGGATTCAGCTGAATTTCGCATTCCACAGACTTGGAGGAAATGCTTGTTTAAACAATACAGTGCTTCAAATGCGTTGTAATTGTAAATGGCGCTGTAACACGTGTTCCATGGTGGAAGACAGTCCCTGTGCGCAGAGGGCAAGCGAGGCAGGGGCCGGCAGGTAGGGAAATGCACATGGAGACGTGACACCCCACGGAGTCCACGTCAGCACGCCTCTCTGGGCTCCCTGCTGCCCAGACCCTCAGCCCACACCAGGAGGAAGGGCCACAAGCCCCTGGGATAACCAGGAGGTGGCCGACGCCCCACTAGGCCACACCTTGCTTACGGCTCCGACAAACACAGACAGACAAGTATACACACGGAGGGGGGTGGGGAAGGGCGTGTTGGTGGACTTGTCTTTACTGCAATGGAAGCATATCATTCTCATCACCCCGCAACGTTAGCGTTCCACTTACTCGTTCAGGGGCATCCCTAAACATCAGCAGGTTTCGAGCTAGCTCTGTCTTGCATTTCTGGGTATTTCATCCATATGTATGCACGTATAATGGGCTCTTTTTCCTCCCCCCACTCTCCTGCCCATTTAGCTGTGCTGTGCACCCTGCCATCGCTGTCTGTGCTCAGGTGAACGAGTACTGATGCATGTGCACACAGGACGTGTACACGTATCACGGGTACTGGTCAGGGTTTGCTTCTAAAGATGGGATCATAAGTAACGTGCTTGTCTGCGTTTTGGGACATGAATGCTTTTCAGATTCTTAGAACCAGCCCCATCCCTTCCTTTGAGGAAACCGAGGCCCAGAAGGGGTGACCTGCTGAACTCGGCTGGGCCTGCCCCTGTCCTGCAAGGCCCTGCCTCATTAGTGTCCCCCCTCGGCCCTCCAGCCCCATGACAGACCTCGCCCCCTTTCCCCCTTAGCTTCTCCTCACAGCCCTAATCAGTACTTAATATGATGGCTGTGTGTGTTTGTTTCTTCTCAGTCTGGAGCAACATCTCTCTAGAGCAGGGTTCTGCCCACCTGTGTCCTAGCGCGGCAGACGCTAGAGAATGAGTGAGCCACTTCCCTGGTCATCGAGGCCCAACCAAGGGAAATGAAGCCCTCTGTGGGGTCGGCCTTTGCGTGCTATTCATTGGTGTTCTTTTCCTTCATTTTCCCCGATTGCAGCCCAATTCTCAGCGTCAGCTCTCTAAATCCCCCGCTGGTTAAGGAGACTATCTGAGCAGCCCTGAAACAAAAATCGAGCAACACGCATCTGCACTTGAGTTCCCTGGCCCACTGCGAGGAAAGGAAAGCAAGCGGGGAGAGGTCTCCAAGTGGAGGGGATCCTGCAGAGGGCTGCTGCCCCGCACTCCCTGGGCCCTCTGAAGCGAAGTGCTTTGCAATACTGATAATCACGGTTAATAGTAAAAGGAGCATCAGCTGGAGGTGAGGGGGCACGCATTTGGCTGGGTAGCCAGTGGCCACTCCATCACAGTATTAGTTAGGGCTTACTGGGTAGTAAGTAAAAGAAACTGTGCCTGGCTATTTACCAACTGGGACTTGGCAGGACCCAGTGGCCACAGAAGTGCTGAATCAGCTAGCCCAGGGCACAGAGTGCCCTCAGGAGTCACCATAGGCTGGGTTGAGAAGCACCTGCTCAGGCTGCTTGCCCCCCGCCCCCGCCGGGGCTATGCTGCGGAGGGCCTGGGGCTGCCCGTGGGCCTGCCCCCTCTGACCTCAGAGCAGTCACCTGCTGGCTCCCGAGGTGCAAAGTGCTCCTTTCCGCTCCTGGAGCCCGCTGGGGTGCCCGCCTGTTTGCTCCTGCCCAAGAGCCCTGGCACGCTTCCCTGCCGTTGCCAGAATGGCTCTAGTAACTAGGTGCAGTGAGCCGGGGGGACAGAGGGAGAGGAGCCACCTCTGGGGCCATGGCGAGGGCAGGGGAGGAGGAACGTGTGTGTTGCTTGGAGGCCCAGGCACCCTTGGGGGTCGTGGAGCTGCCTGCACCCCTCCCCCACCCCCATCTCCCCTCCTGGGCTGCATGATGTCCTGCAACCCAGGGACGAGGGGGGAGGACGCAGTCCAAGGGTAATCCCCTTAATGGCCCAGGACGTGGTGCAGCAGCTGGCCTGGCTAATGCTCCTTTAATATCTGCTTTCATGTGATTAATGGCTGTGGATAAAACCTTGAACCCGGGGAAAGTAGGCCTGGCTGCTAAGCCCGGCCAAGAGCATCACTTTGGGTTTTGTTGATAGCAGGGACTCATTTCAGCGATTTACATTTTAACACAACTGTTTGAGGACAGCTGCCAAGGGCCATCGTTTTAGAATGTAAGGAAAATAGAAGAAATAGGGAACTAAACTCATGGAGAGCCCAGAGAGGAGGGCAAGAGGGAGATGGGCTGAGCCTGGTGTTGGGGTGTGAAAGCAGCTGGGGGACCCAACGTCCTCTCACTGCCCCCACACGCACCATTCTCACCGCCCCGGCCCCCTCCCCGAGCCCTCCAGGCTCCGCCAGAGTGGTAATACCGTGAGTACTCTGCCACTGAATAGTCTACACGTCTTTGCTCCGCATCTGGTCACATTGGCTTCTCACCGGGACCCTGTAAACAGCAGTGTCGGTGCAGAAAGGTCGATACTAGGCAGGGCACTAGGGGAGGTCCTAGAGGCCCCGGATGTGCCCAGCATTAACTCAGCAGTTGCCCGGTCATGGTCATGTGCCCAGGGTCCTGGGGGAGGGGCTGGGACACCCAGGCAACTCTGGGCAGTGGCTACTTCCTGACCTATATGGAAGCATCCTGCTATGTTACCATCAGGAAATGCATCCCACTAAAGACCAGCCCCACCTGTGATTTGGTTCCCAAATCACAGGTGGGGAAACAAAGGCTCAGAAAGCTATAGAACCTGCGTATGTTCCAGCCACTGACTGAAATTCACATGTTTTCCTTCCTGCCAGGTTGGCCTGCCAGATTCTGGGGTATTGCCCCACCGCAGGCTCTGTCCCCACCATGAGCTCTGCCCCCACAGCAGGCTTTCAGTATTCTCCAATATTCTGTAACCTCTGGGCTAGAAGAAGCATTACACACAGGTGTCGGATGCCCCCTGCTTACCTCTCCTCGGGGCTGTGTGCAGATGACAAAGTTCTCTCTCCCTTCCCTGAGCCCCCTAGCCTGTCTCTGCCAAGGGCCTGGTCCTGCTGCCTGCCCTCCCTGAGTGTCTTCTGGACACACCTCCCTCCTTGTCTTTCCTGGGCTTCCCCGCTGGGCTTTATTCACTCTCCACAGGCAGCCAGTTGCTGGGACAACACCTAGGGCTGTTCCCACAGACAACAGACACAAACCATCCTTTGGGATATCCTTCACATGTGCTGAAGTGATTTGCTGGCATTGTCCTTTATTTCCATGTTTTTTAATCCTTTTTGTCGCCCGGCTCCTATGTGTAAGACCCTTCTAAGCAACTGCATTGGGTTGAATCACTTAAAAACTGTCATTTGTGTGGGTCAAAAGCAGTCGAAGAGCAGCAATGTCATGTATTTTTTAGGAAGTTGGCAAACTAGAGCAAACTCTAAGAGGTCAGGTTCGTTCTGGAGGTGGCCAGGTGGGGGCAGCAGAGAGCTAAGCTGACGGAATCCGGGCTCACATGTGGGGCTGTGGACAGAGTCAGGTCTAGAAAATGGCCTGTCAGGATCTTGCCAAAGTGGAGAGGGCCAGCCTACCCGGGACTCCTTAGGTGGACAGAGCTGAAGGGTGAGCACAGCGGTAGACACTGTGGAACGGTGGACAGTTGCACCAAGAGCTCTTGGATTGGGCTCTCCTGCCCAGTCCAGTCTGACTACCCTTGAGGCTGAGCCTCTGATCAAGGGACATGCCAAGCCCCTGGGTCTCTCCCTGACTACAGTCCACAGTGGAGAGATGACCCTGCCAAAAGCAACAGCACACGAAGCAGGGAAGGCTGATCTCTGTTATGGAGGCCCCCGAGCTTGATTTTGACCCATGTATCTCTTGCAGCTCTGCTTTCCACGCCTGCAAAGCTCCCGGGAGGCCACTGCCCAAGCAGCGTGGGGGGTAACGGCCAGCATTGAAGGCAGACTCTCTTGATTGGAAGCTGGAGGGGCTTTTGTTGGGAAGGCTTACAGGATTTTCTGGGTCCCAGTGCGAAATTAAAATGCTGGCTGACCCTTGGGTCAAAAATGATTAAAAATTTTAAGTTGGCAAAGCAGAGCGTAAGACTAAGCCCAGAACCCCTTTGAGGGCAGGGCCCATTTGTCAGCATGGATGGCATGCCTGTGAAGCCAGCCTTGGCTTTGGTCTTGAGCCTAGATCCTGTCCGGAGTGTGGATTGGGGAGGGTGAGCTTGCCCTCTACACGTCTACCTGTGCCTGTGTCTGAGATGCTGATGGCTTCGTGGCTCAGGAAGCCGGGAAGCCCTGGCACAGGCCAGTCATCATTGTCTAGTGCTGTCCTCCCTCCAATTGTGAGCAGGAAGGGTGCTGAGGCACCTGAAATAAGAATGTCACCAAACTCCTGAGGCCCCAGAGTAGTATGCACACCTTCCTGGTGCAATAGGGGTGTGCCACAGGTATACCCCTGTGCAGTCCAGCCGGGTGAGAACAGCCAGCATCCTTGATGGTCCATCCCGAAGGAGCAGGGCTCAGATGGGAGAATTAGAACAAAAACAGCAATGTGGGGCGCCTGGGTGGTTGGTCATTTAAGCATCCACTCTTGATTTCAGCTCAGGTCATGGTCTCGCTCTTGGGAGCAGCCCCATGTCAGGCTCCCCACTCAGCACTCTGTCTTTCTCTAAAATACATAAATAAATCTTTAAAAAAAAAAGAAAAAGCAGAAGCAGAAGACCAGCATTGCAGTTCCATAAGAGAAAGAGGAGAGGGGTAGAGGAGAAGAGGGGCCAGATTTGATGGCAGCCAGCTGAAGCAGCCCAGGACAGTGAGATGGTGATGCTATTAGCCATTTCAGTTCCAAAACTGTTGCGCTGTTGAGTACTGACTAATGTTGATGTGGGTTGTTGAATACTGTAAACATCACTCCTGGGTGGTGGCAGGCCTGGTCCCTCCAATGATGGGTCACCCTCCGCAATGTACACATGCTGGAGTTCATGGGGTGGAAGGAAGCCCTCCATCCTGCCTGCCTTCGTTAAAACAGTGGTCAGTAGAATGGGGAGGCACAGGTCTGGAGGTCTACAAATCAAAGGCCTGGCTGATCAAGATCCTGTTTCAGTCCCAGCTCTGTCATGCACCAGCTCCATGATGTGGGCCAAGTCACCACCTCCCTGGGACTGAGGTTCCCCATTTGCAAAACAGAGGAAAAAACACCACTTTTCCTTACTCGCAGGATAGAGACAGATGCCAGGCATAGACTATACTAGCCATGGGAGCCCCAACTTCCAGCCTCCAGGCCTCACTTTAACACTTAGACCACATTGCTTCATTTCCCATATGCAAGGAGGGCAGCATCTGCCCCAAGGTGACTGAGAATCCCTGCACTGCCCAGATCCCATTCCATAGTCACGACTGTTTGCTGGAAATTCCCAATGCCTACCCCCTGCCCAGAAGCTCCTCTGCAACTCTCCTTGTCACCGTCCCCCCCCCCCCCCTTNGCCATAACGGCGGGAGCACGCCCTGAGCCGAAGGCAGACGCTTAACCGCTGGGCCACCCAGGCGCCCCCCGCTTTTTAAAAATATTTTATTTATTTATTAGAGAGAGAGCACAAGACGGGGAAGTAGCAGAGGGAGAGGGAGAAGCAGGCTCCCCGCTGAGCAGGGAGCCTGATGTGGAGTTTAATCCCAGGACCCTGACACCATGACCTGAGCTGAAGACAGACACATAACCAACTGGCCACCCAGGCACCCATCCTTGTCACCGTCCTTCCCAAGCATGGATTTGAACCCTGTATAACCCCCAAACCACCACTTAGCCAAGGCAGTCATATGAGGTCAAGTTGTAGTGAAGTTTTGAGAACAACTGTGAGACCAAAATGGAATGTTAGCATGGCCATCTCCGAGCCCTGGGCTGCCCCAGCCAGCGGCTATAGATCGGGCCCCTCTCCCACCTTCCCTTGTTCATCCCGTTTCACCTCCTTTGTCTTGTGGAATTGTGTTGTTTGTCTTTGTTCCAAATTCTCCTATCTGAGTCCTGGCCTTCAGAATGCTGCCTTTTACAGAAAATCAGGCAGTAGAATGACTTTCTGCTAAACTGAAGACCATCTGCCCCCACAGGACTGGTGGCAACCCGGAATCGCATCCAGATGCCAGCTGCCAACAGAGGCCTGGAGTGGCAGAGACTCAGAAACATAGTAACTGACTGGTCATTTAAGGGGATTCTGTGAGATGTACTTGGAGAAGGCCCCTTCTCCACTGTCTAAGTCAGAAATCACCCAGAAACCCAAGACGGGTTCCCAGGAGTGGGAAAACCCGGGGATTTAGCCTTGCCGCTGCATACATCTGCTCCACGGCCTAATCTTAATTTGGTATTAATGCATTTGTAAAGTGCTTCGAAAATCAAGCCATTTCTCCTCTGGTCAGCACCTGATAAAAAACCTTCCAGCAATTCATCCTGTCCACACTGCCAGTATCAGCTCCTTCCTCCAACTCCTGGCCCCCACCTCCTGGAACCCGGACCCACAGCAAGGGACCATAGGTATGTCGAACCCTTCCAAGGGATGGTAGGAGAGTTCTAAAGGGACAATGGGTAGGGAGAAGGGTATGGGAACATCTACTAAAACCCTGGGTCCTATATGCACACGTGTTGATCAAAGGAGGTGTCCCTCTTAAGAGAGTAACCCATTCCTACGTGCATTTTGCTGTGGTCTATTATTATTGTTAGATGAAATCTGTGCATGTCTCTTTAATAATTTTTTAAATTGTGTTGCTCAAATCTGTATCATTTTTATTTTGTTTTATTATCAATCATTAAGAAAAGATGTGTTTACATCTCTCAGTATGATTTCTTCTTGTGATTCTGCCAATTTTTGCTTTGTGTATTTTGAAGCTATATCATTAAGGGTATACATATTTAGAATTCCTTTAACTCCCTAGTGAACTGAACATTTTCTCATTAACTTTCTCTGTATCTTGGTCATTCTTTTTGACTTAATGTCTGCTTTATTGGAGATTAGTTATGTCATTTTCCATCCTTTTGGTTTCAAGCTTGCTATATCCCTGTATTTTAGGTGAGTCTCCTGCAAATGGAATATGATAGTTTTTAAAATATATATAAAGCATGAAAATTTGGTTTTTTCCCTATAGCACTTATGCCATTTATATATAATATGAATTCGATAAGGTTATTTAAACCTACCATCTTACATCGTATTTTCTATTTCTCGCCTGTTTTATGCCTCTTTTTCTCTCATTTTCAGCCTTCTTTTAGATTATTTTTATTGTTATCTTTTTCCTCTTTACTGGATTGGAAATCACACTCTTTTCCAACACTTTTATTGTTTGCCTGAGACTACACACGCATTCTTGATTTATCAAAGTGTAGTGTTAATTAGTACTTTTACCTCTTTCCAGTCAATGCAAAGACCTTAGAATTCTAAATCCATTTAATACCCTCAACTTATGTGCTATTAATGTAATGTATTTTTAAAATTACTAGAACGTATTTTTCAGAGTAGTTTTAGGTTTATAGAAAATTGAGCATATAATAGAGACTTCTCAAATATTTCCTCTCTACCCCTCACAATTTTCCCCATTATTAACATTTTGCAATATACAGTACATTTATTATAACTGATGAACCAATATTGATACATTATTATTAATCAAAATCCATAGATTACATTAAGGTTCATTCTTTGTGTTGTACATTCTATGAGTTTTGAAAAATACATAGTCATGTATCCACCATCACAGTATCATACAGAATAGTTTCCTTGCCGTAAAAGTCACCTGTGCCCCACCAATATATCCCTTCCACGCCACTGAACCTCTGTCATCGACTGTTCTTTTTAATGTCTTCATGGTTTTGCCTTTTCCAGAATGCCATATAGTTGGAATCATACAGTGTGTAGCCTTTTCAGACTGGCTTTTTTCAGTTAGCAATATGCCTTTAAGCTTCCTCCATGTCTTTTTGTGGATTGATAACTCTTGTTTTTAGTGCTAAATAATATTCCATTGTTTGGCTGTACCACAGTGTGTTTATTCATTGAACTGTTGAAGGGCAGATTATTTGCTTCAAGTTTCAGCAACTGTGAATAAAGTTGCTGTAAACATTTGTGTGTAGATTTTTGTGTGGATATAAGTCTTGAATTCATTTGGGTACATATCTAGGAGCTCAATTGCTGGATCGTATTATAAGACTATTTTTGGCTCTGTAGGAAAGGCCAAACCGTATTCCAAAGAGACATTCTGACCAGCAAAAATAAGTGTTTCTGTTGTTCCACACCCCTGGTAACATCTGATATCGTCTTTCTTAAGATTTTAACCATTCTAATATATATGTGTTGGTATGCTTTGTTGTTTCAATTTGCAATTCCTGCTTTTTCTGATAACATACGTTTATTTGCTATCTGTATATCTTCTTTGGTGAGGTGTCCAGATCTTTTGTCCAATTTTTAATTGGGTTGTTTGTTTTCTTATTGTTGAGTTTTAAAAGTTCTATGTATATTTTGGGTGTAAGTCCTTTATCGGAAATGTTTTGCAAATACTTTCTCCCAGGCTCTGGTTTGTTTTTACATTCTCTTAACAGTGTCTTCCATAGAGTAGAATTTTTTTATTTTAATAAAGTTCGACTTAGCAATTTTTTCTTTCATGGATCATTCTTTTCGTACTGTATCTATAGTCATCTTCAAACCTAAGGTCACCTTTCTTTGATTTTTTTCATTAAAATTTTCTAGTTTTCTCCATATTGATCCTGTACATATTTTGTGAGATTTACTACTAAGTACTTCATTTTTTGATGCTAATGTAAATGGCATTGTACTTTTAATTCCAAATTCTAATTGTTCATTGCTGGTATATAGGAAAGTAATAGACTTCTATCTATTAATCTTATATTCTGTAGCTTTGCTGTTATTATGTATTAGTTCCTTTTTAAAAAAAAAATCATGCCAGTTTTTTTTGGATTTTCTACATAGACCATCATGTCATTTGGGAACAAAAGCAGTTTTATTTCTTCATTTCAATCTCTATGCCTTTGGTTTCATTTAATTGTCTATTGCATTAGCTATAACTTCTGTATGATGTTGAAAGGAGTAGTGAGAGGAGGCATCCTGGCTTTGTTCCTGATCTTAGCAGAAGATCACCCTTCTTCTGGGTGATGTGGGCCAAGTCACCTCCTCCCTGGGACTGAGGTCCCTATGTTCATGAGAGATATTGGTCTGTAGTTTTCTACAGTTTGTAGTTTGGTATTAGAATAATGCTGGACTTGTAGAATGAGTTAGGAAGTTTTCTATTTTCTGGAAAAGACTGTAGAGAATTGGCTTATTTTCTTCTTTAAATATATTGCATAATTCACCAGTGAACCCATGTAGCTTCCCATATAATCCATATAATTCACCCGTGAACCCATGTAGCTTCCCATATAATCCATATAATTCACCAGTGAACCCATCTATATGATAATGTGCAGTGTTGTCAGCTTATTAATTATTGACTTGATTTCTTGAATAGATATGAGCCTATTATCTATTTCTCCTGTGTGAGTTTTAGTATTGGTTCATTTCATTTAAGTTGTTAAATCTGTGTACATAGAGTTGTTCATAATATTCCAATATTCCTTTACTACCCTTTTAATGTCCGTGGGGTCAGAAGTGATGGCTCCTCTTTGGTAACTGATATTAGTAACTGTGTCTTCTCTCTTTCTTCCTGGTTAGCCTGATTAGAGGTTTGTCAATGTTATTAATCTTTCCAAAGAACAAGCTTTTGGGTTAACTCATTTTCTCTATTGATTCCCTGTTTTTAATTTCATTGAATTCTGCTCTATTTTTATTATTTCTTTTCTGTTTCTTGTATTAGATATAATTTATTCTTCTTTGTCCAGTTTCCTAAGGTGAAAGCTTAGATATTAATTTTAGATATTCTTTTTTTAAGAAATTCATCAAGGCTATCAATTTCCCTCAAACACTGCTTTCACTGCATCCCACAAATTTTGATTAAATGTATTTTCATTTTTACTTAGCTCAAAATATCTTTAAAATTCTCTTGAGATTTCTTCTTTGACTCATGTGTTATTTACAAGTCTGTTGTTTAATATCCAAATATTTGAGGATTTTCCAGCTATATTTCTATTACTGATTTTAGTTTAATTGCATTATGATCTGAAAACATATTTTTTTAATTTTTAAAAATGTGTTGAAATGTGTTTTATGTCTTCAATAGTGGTCTATTTTGGTGAATGTGAGTTTGAAAAGAATGTACATTCTGCTGTTTTTGGATGAAATATTCTATACTATAAATGACATTTAGATCCCGTTTATTGATGATGCTGTTCAGCTTATTGGTTTTCTGCCTGTTGGAACTATAAATTACTTACAGAGTTGGTTTTAAGTCTCCAGCTACAATAGTGGATTTGTCTATTTCTCCTTGCAGTTCTGCCAGTTTTGCCTTACATATTTTGTTGCTCTGATGTTAGGTGCATACATACAAGAATTATGTCTTATTGGAGGATTGTTCCTTTTACATTACGTAATGCCTTCTTTATCCCTGTTAGTTTCCTTTTCCTGAAGTCTCCTTTGTCCTGAATTAACACAGTTACTCCAGCTTTCTTCTGATTAGTGTTAGCATGATATATCTTTCCTCATATTTTTACTTCTAATCTATCTGTATCTTTATATTTAAAATAGGTTTCTTGTAGACAACATATAGTTGGGTCTTTTTTTTATTATTTACTCTGACAATCTCTGTTTTTTAATTGTTGTATTTAGACCATCCACATTTAAAATGATTACTGATCTAATTGGATTAAGCTACCATATTAGTTACTATGTTCTATGCATTACATTTTTTCTTTGTTTCTTTTCCTTCCCTATTTTTCTGCCGTCTCTGGTTTTAATTGAGCATCTTATATGTTTCAATTTTTTCTCTTTTCTTAGCATATCAATTGTACTTAAAAAAAATTGTTGGTTGCCGTAAAGTTGGCATATATATTTACAAGTAATCTAAGACCACTTTTATTAAGAGTGTACCATTTCATGGGTAGGCAAATATAATGTATTCCCACTCCCTTCTTCCCGTTCCTTATAGCATTCTGTCATGATTTCACTTAACTGTAATCTATAATCACCCAATACATTGTTGCTATTGTTATTTTAAACAGTTTTAAGTATCTATTAGATTAATTGATAATAAAAATAAAAGGTTTATTTTACATTATTTTTACCTTATCTAACACTCTTCCTTTCTTTATATAGATCTGAGCCTCTGATCCATACATTTTTCTTCTCTTGAGGAAGTTCTTTAAGCATCTTTTTGCAAGGAAAATCTATTGGTGACAAATTCCTTCAAATTTTCACTTCATTTTTCTTGTTTGCAAGGTTTCTGATAAGATTCTCTTTTTTTTATTTTCGAAGGTTTGTTTTATTTATTTATTTTTTAATGATTTTTTATTATATTATGTTAGTCACCATACAGTACATCCTGGATTCCGATGTAAAGTTCGCTGCTTCATTAGTTGCATATAACACCCAGTGCACCATGCAATACGTGCCCACCTTACTACCCATCACCAGTCTATCCCAAGCCCCCACCCCCCTCCCCTGAAGCCTTCAGTTTGTTTCTCATAGTCCATAGTCTCTCATGTTTCATTCCCCCTTCTGATTACCCCCCTTTTCTTTATCCCTTTCTTCCCCTACCGATCATCCTAGTTCTTATGTTCCATAGATGAGAGAAATCATATGATAATTGTCTTTCTCTGCTTGACTTATTTCACTTAGCATTATCTCCTCCAGTGCCGTCCATGTTGCAGCAAATGTTGAGAATTCGTTCTTTCTGATAGCTGAGTAATATTCCATTGTATATATGGACCACAGCTTCTTAATCCAGTCATCTGTTGAAGGGCATCTCGGCTCCTTCCATGATTTGGCTATTGTGGACAATGCAGCTATGAACATTGGGGTGCATATGGCCCTTCTCTTTACTACGTCTGTATCTTTGGGGTAAACACCCAGTAGTGCAATGGCTGGGTCATAGGGTAGTTCAATTTTTAACTTTTTAAGGGACCTCCACACTGTTTTCCAGAGTGGCTGTACCAACTTGCATTCCCACCAACAATGTAGGAGGGATCCCCTTTCTCCACATCCTCTCCAACAATTGTTGTTTCTTGCCTTGTCTATCTTTGCCATTCTAACTGGCGTAAGGTGGTATCTCAGTGTGGTTTTGATTTGAATTTCCCTGATGGCTAATGATTTTGAACATTTTTTCATGTGTCTGTTAGCCATTTGTATGTCTTCATTGGAAAAGTGTCTGTTCATATCTTCTGCCCATTTTATGATTTGTTTATTTGTTTCTCGTGTATTGAGTTTGAGAAGTTCTTTGTAGATCTTGGATACCAGTCCTTTATCTGTGGTGTCCTTTGCAAATATATTCTCCCATTCCGTGGGCTGTCTCTTAGTTTTTTTGACTGTTTCCTTGGCTGTGCAGAAGCTCTTTATCCTGATAAAGTCCCATAAGTTCATTTTATCTTTTATTTCTCTTGCCTTTGGAGATGTGTCGTGAAAAAGGTTGCTCTGGCCGATGTCATAGAAGTTGTTGCCTATGTTCTCCTCTAGAATTTTGATGGATTCCTGTCTCACATTGAGGTCTTTCATCCATTTGGAGTTTATTTTTGTGTATGGTGTGAGAGAGTGGTCAAGTTTCATTCTTTTGCATGTAGCTGTCCAATTTTCCCAGCACCATTTATTGAAGAGACTGTCTTTTTTCCACCGGATGTTTTTTCCTGCTTTATCAAAGATTAGTTGCCCAAAGAGCCGAGGGTCCATTTCTGGGTTCTCTATTCTGTTCCATTGGTCGATGTGTCTGTTTTTGTGCCAGTACCATGCTGTCTTTGTGATCACAGCTTTGTAGTACAGCTCGAAATCCGGCATTGTGATGCCCCCAGCTTTGTTTTTCCTTTTCAACAGTTCCTTGGAGATTCGGGGCCTTTTCTGGTTCCATACAAATTTAAGGACTATTTGTTCCAGTTCTTTGAAAAATGTCCTCGGTATTTTGATCGGGATAGCATTGAAAGTGTAGATTGCTCTGGGTAGTATGGACATTTTAACTATGTTAATTCTTCCAATCCATGAGCATGGAATATTTTTCCATCTTTTTATGTCTTCCTCAATATCTTTCAAAAGTGATCTATAGTTTCTAGCATATAGGTCCTTTACGTCTCTGGTTAAGTTAATTCCAAGGTAACGCATGGTTTTTGGTGTTATTGTAAATGGGATGGATTCCCTAATTTCTCTTTCTTCAGTCTCGTTATTCGTGTATAGAAATGCAACTGATTTCTGGGCATTGATTTTGTATCCTGCCACCTTACTGAATTGTTCTATAACTTCTAATAGTTTGGGAGTGGATTCCTTTGGGTTTTCCATATAGAGTATCATGTCATCTGCAAAGAGAGACAGTTTGACTTCTTCTTTGCCGATTTGGATACCTTTGATCCCTTTTTGTCTTCTGATTGCTGTTGCAAGGACTTCTAGTACTATGTTGAATAATAGTGGCGAGAGTGGGCATCCTTGTCGTGTTCCTGATCTTAAGGGAAAGGCTTCCAGCTTTTCCCCATTGAGAATAATGCTTGCAGTAGGCTTTTCATAGATGGCTTTTATGAGATTGAGAAATGTACCCTCTATTCCTACACTCTGAAGGGTTTTAATCAGGAAAGGATGCTGTATTTTGTCAAATGCTTTTTCTGCATCAATTGAGAGGATCATATGGTTCTTGAGTCTTTTCTTGTTGATATGATGTATCACATTGATTGATTTGCGAGTGTTGAACCATGCTTGCATCCCAGGTATGAATCCCACTTGGTCATGATGGATAATCCTTTTAATGTACTGTTGGATTCTATTAGCAAGGATCTTGTTGAGGATTTTGGCATCCATATTCATTAGAGAAATCGGTCTGTAATTCTCCTTTTTGAGGGGGTCTTTGCCTGGTTTGGGGATCAAGGTAATATTAGCCTCATAGAATGAGTTTGGTAGCTTTCCTTCTGTTTCTATTTTTTGAAATAGCTTTAGGAGAATAGGTATTATTTCTTCTTTGAATGTTTGGTAGAATTCCCCAGGAAAACCGTCTGGGCCTGGAGTTTTATTATTTGGAAGGTTGTTTATCACTGACTCAATTTCTTCATAGTTAATTGGCCTATTTAAGAAATCTATTTCTTCCTGTTTCAGTCTTGGTAGTTTATAGGTTTCCAGGAAGGCCTCCATCTCTTCCAGATTGTTTAGTTTTTTGGCATATAGCTGTTGATAAAAGTTTCTAATAATCCTTGCAATTTCAATGGTGCTGGTCGTGACCTCTCCCTTTTCAGTCATAATTTTAATAATCTCAGTCCTTTCTCTTTGTTTTTGGACAAGTTTTGCCAGTGGTCTATCAATTTTATGGATTCTCTCAAAGAACCAGCTTCTAGTCCTGTTGATCTGCTCTACTGTGGTTCTGGTCTCTAATTCATTGATTTCTGCTCTAATCTTGGTCAACTCCTTCCTTGTCAGTGGGTTAGGCCTGTCCCTCTGTTGCTGTTCCAGTTTCTTGAGGTGAGAATATAGAAACTGCATTTTAGATTTTTCTATTCTTTTGAGTGAGGCTTGGATGGCTATGTATTTCCCCCTTAGGACTGCCTTTGCAGTATCCCATAGGTTTTGGACCGTTGTGTATTCATTCTCGTTGGTCTCCATAAATTGTTTAATTTGTTTTTTGATTTCCTGGTTTATCGAGTCATTCTTGAGCAGGATGGTTCTTAGCCTCCAAGTGTTTGAGTTTCTTCCAGGTTTTTCCTTGTGGTTGAGTTCCAATTTCAGAGCGTTGTGGTCTGAGAATATGCAGGGGATAATTTCAATCTTTTGGTATTGGCTGAGACCTGTTTTGTGTCCCAGAGCATGATCTATTCTTGAGAATGTTCCATGGGCATTTGAATAGAATGAGTATTCTTTGGTTCTGGGGTGTAGTGTTCTATATATATCTATGAGGTCCAACTCGTCGAGTATGGCATTCAAAGCCTTTGATTCTTTGCTTAGTTTTTGCCAGGGTGTTCTGTCTATTTCTGATAGTGGGGTGTTGAGGTCCCCTACTATTACTGTGTTCTTATCTATATGTCTCTTTATTTTGGTTAAGAGTTGGCTTGTGTATCTTGCTGCTCCCCTGTTGGGGGCATATATATTAATAATTGTCATATCCACTTGTTGAATACTTCCTTTAAGAATAATATAGTGCCCTTCTGTATCTCTCTCTATGGCCTCTAGTTTAAAATCCAGTCTATCTGATATGAGAATTGCTACTCCAGCTTTCTTTTGAGGTCCATTTGCGTGGAAGATGGTACTCCATCCCCTTACTCTAAGTCTGAATGCATCTTTGGGTTCAAAATGAGTCTCTTGTAGACAGCAAATGGATGGGTCATGTCTTTTTATCCAATCTGCAACCCTGTGGCGTTTTATGGGAGAGTTTAAGCCATTTAGATTGATAGAGATTATTGACAGATATGATTTTAATGATGCCATTTCTCTTTAAAGTCTTTGTATCGGTTGTGACTTGCTGCTCTGTATCACTCTTGGGGCCTTTTTACCTTTATAGAGCCCCCCTTAATATCTCCTGTAGGGCTGGTTTCGTGGTTACGAAATTGGTTAATGATTGGCGATTTTGGAACGTCTTTATTTCTCCATCAATTCTGAATGACAGCTTTGCTGGATAAAGGATCCTTGGCTGCATGTTTTTCTCTGAAAGAGCTTTAAAAATGCCCCCCCAAGCCTTTCTCTCATTCCAGGTCTCTGTAGACAGGTCTGACGTAATCCTGATACCTTTGCCTTGGTACGTGAGAAATTTCTTTGCCCTGGCCGCTTTCAATACTGTATCCTTGGATCTAATATTTGCGAATTGCACTATGACATGCCGTGGCGTAGGTTTGTCCTGGTTGAGCTTGGATGGGGTCCTCTCTGCCTCTTGGACACGAATGCTTGTTTCCCTTGCTAGATTAGGGAAGTTTTCAGCTACAATTTGTTCAAATATCTCTTCTAGACCTCTGTTTTTCTCCACCCCTTCAGGGATGCCGATGATTCTGACATTGGATCGTTTCATAGAGTCAGTAATCTCCCGTAATCTACATTCGTGGGCGTGGATTTTTTTAAGACCAGCTTCTATTTTCGTTTTTTCTTCTACTAACCCATCCTCCAATTCGCTAACGCGTTCCTCTGCCTCGGTGACCCTGGCCGTCAGAGCCTCTAGTTTTGACTG
>NC_048226.1:20647189-20681704 GCF_002007445.2 Ailuropoda melanoleuca | reverse complement strand
CGGGCGGGCGCTGCGAGGCTGAGCAGGAGGCTCGCGCATCCCGGGCGGGGGTCTCCGCGGTGGGGGCCGACCCTGCGCGGACGGGGGGCCCTGGCCGGCGGTGCCTGCCAGCCCCGATCCCGCCGGGCTGGCCGGGCGGCTGGTGCGTTCCGCGGCCCCGCTTGGCGCTGGCACCAAGTCCCCGTTCAGGGCAAGTCCCGAGTTCGGGGTCGCTTCTGGGGTTCCTGCCTCCCGGGAAGGCGAGTCCCGTTCTTCGCCCCCTCCCATTTCCCTTCATAATGAGGCCCAGAGGGAGAAAGTCCTCAATTAAAAATTCCACCCCCTAGTTCCCCTGGGCCGCCGGCGCGGGGCTGGGGGTGCGGCGCGACCCGCCACTCGCCTCGGCCCGCCACTCGCCTCGGCCCCTTCCCCGCTGCGCGCACAGCCTGGGCACTGGTGATCCAGGCGAACGTCGAGCCCCCCAACCCCCGAGTTGGGCGGCGGGCGGCGGGCCTCGGTGTGCCGAGGCTGGGGGCGAACTTGCCCTGGGCCGGGAGCCAGGAAGAGTCCGGTGGGCGCCGGCGAGGGGCCCGCCCTGTTTGAGCCTCGCCGCGCGTGGAGGCTGAGATTGAGCCTCTTAGTCTCAACTTAGTATTTACTTGCAGAAGGAGGACTTCATTTTTTTCAGATCTGTTCGCTTACTGCCTGACAGGGGCCAGACTCAAATCTGTGGTTAAGAACTCACGGATGACCATGCAGACGGTGAAGTCCTCCGCATCAGGACTCTCACCCCAGCGCTTCTTTCCGTGGGCTCAGTTGTCCCTGGCCTCTTCAACCTCTGGCCCCCTTGCCGGGATCCCCCCCCCCGCCCCCTTTGAGAAACAACAGCAGGTTTTAGAAATAATGACCTGAAAGCTTCCCCAGTGGCCGAGGGAGGACTTTTCCTGGGGTACACATTGGAGGTACTCTGTGGGTACCCAGAGCCTCGGGGTTAGACCCTGGTGAGGTGGCGGGGGGGGACTTCTCCTGTGGGCAGCGTCCACTGTGTGGGGCACGTGGTTCTGTTTGTCAGTCCAGAGCTGCCAGCATGTCCCATCCTGTGTCCTCACTCCAGGCCCGCTGCCTGTGCGGCTTGCATCTGCAGCCCGGGCTGGCCACGGTCTCCTGACATGGAAGCCACTGCGACTCTGGGTGGCGTGCAGGGAGTTAGTGGCCTGGCTGGAGCTTGCTGGTGGTGGTGGCGCCGAGCCGGCAGCCTCTCCAGGGGATGCCACCAGCACTGGTGGGGAGACCCTTGGCGTGGTCTCTGGAGCTGGGCTGGGTCTGGTGATAGTACTAGTGATGGGGCCCTGCCAGGGTGGGAGCCTGTGTCTCCAGACCTCTTGTCATTTGTTAGGGATCGTGGTGCCCCTCCCCCCACGGCTTGCCTTTCCATCTCGGGAGTAGTGGTGGCTTCTGCGCCTGGGAGACGTGCAGGCTGAACCAGATGGTGTGTGTGTGTGTGTGTGTGTGTGTGTGTGTGTGAGAGAGAGGAGAGAGAGAGAGAGAGAGAGAGAGAGATTGAGTGAGAGAGATTGAGTGAGAGGTGGGGTAGGCACTGTCAGGAGAGTGAAGCTGGTGGTGGTCAACTTCGTACTCTCTTCCCGCTGTGTTTCTCTCCTCCGGCGCCCAAGCCTGAGTGCGGCTCATTAACTTGTTTGCGTAACAGTCGCCTTAGTAGTTATAACCCCCTCCCTATTTATATAAAATATTAGTTTCACAGGAATAATTGGTGGGGTTGGATTGTGAAATGGAGGTGCATAAATAATTCAATTTGCCAACCAAGCTAAGAAATGCTGGATAAAAATACAGGATAATTGTAAAAGACACCAGTCGCACCCCTGGAAACTGAGAGGGAGCGCTAAAACACCTTGATTTTTCCTAGACACAGCTGAGGAACTCAGAGGAAAAACACACTGGACGGAGAGGTTAGCATCAGGCCGGGCTTTGTGTGGATTGGGCGGCTGTGCGGCCTGTCTTGGGGGAGAGACATACAGGTCCCCTCTGGGCCTCAGCTCCTCCCTGTCCTGGCTCTGCGTGCTTGATCTGGTGACTCAACAGGTGAGGGCCTCTGGTGACACCGCAGTCTGAACTCTTGGAGAGACCTTTGCTGTCAGGGGAGTCAGAGGAGGCTAGGGGCAGGTGGGCACAGAGGCCCTGAGCACATCCCCAGCTGGCCTCAAGGGCCTTCTGGAACAAGCAGCAGAAACCAGCACGCCTGCCTTGCAGCTTGGCGTTAGAGAGACGGAGAGAGCGAGAGAGAGCCTGAGGTGGTGGTAGCTACGAGTGTGCCAGGTGGCCGTGAGGAATGGGGACGTGTAGACACGGTCAGACAGCTCAGTCCCCAACGTAGGTCCCATTTAATGATTGCTCACCAAAAGGCGGCCCAGGTGCCTGTTGGTGGTTGGACCATGTGCCCACAGGGAGGGTTCTGTGGCTCCATCCCCTGTCTGTGTCCCCCGCCCACTACCTGGGTTGGGTCCAGTTCGTGCCTCCGAGGAGCCTGCTGGCACAAGCTGAGTCAGCTGGCGTGGGCTGTCTTCCATCGCCTTTCCCGAAGTCAGTTCATTCCCTCCCTGTCCTCTCTTGGACACATGAGGGAGCCCAGGGAGGACGGTAACCTCAAGGTCACAAAACCAGGCTCTCTCCATGGGGCTCACCGTTCCCCAGTGTGTTGGGGAGCCCTCCATATTGGTGGGGTGCCATTGATCTGGGAATTAGGATTTCTGTGCTGGCTGTGGGGTTTTGTAAGTTGGCCTGCATCGTTGCCTCTTGGCAGGTGGGCCCCAGGCCAGGTCTGGTGTTCCTTGCTCAATCCCTTGGTGGCTTCCCAGTGCTCACTCCACACACACATTCCTTGGTCTGATTTTCTCAACTTCCCTTCCTTGCTCCCGACCATGGTCCCTCCTGGCAGACGGGATCACTGCCCAGGCTTGCCCTGGATTATTCCCACCCTGTCCCCTTGGCCTGGGGCCCTTGTGTCCATCCTTGATGATCCCAGCTAAATGTGGACTCCTTTCCTCTTATCCTCTCATCTTCAAATTTGCCAAGCTCATGCCTGCCTCAGGGCCTTTGCACCTGCCATTCCCTCTCCTTGGCATGGCTTCCTCCAGATGTCCACCTGGCTTGCTCCCTCACTTGTTCTGTGGTTCTATGCCAGCTCCTTGACCCCCCTGCATAAATTAATGTCACTTCCCGCTTTTTTGTTAATGCTGCTTTATGTTTCTTCTTAGTATTTAACGTTCAATTTGTTATTTATATACCCGTCTTTTTATTGACTCTTACTACTCCATTGTAAAGACCTTCTCCTCTTTTCTATTCCTGGCAGCTAGAACAGTGCCAGGCACCTCTTGACCCTTAGTGCTCCTTGATGGAGAGATGAATGGATGAGTGAGACCCCAGGAATGGCCCTCTTCCTTTCAGCCTGGCTCCCTGCTCCTTTTCCCCAGCCCTAGGGCTGGAACTGAGCTGTATTCACATTTGTACTCACGGTTGGTTGGATCCTTCCTAGAAGTCAGCACAGAACCTCATGCTCAGTGGGCAGACGGGAAGAGCTGTGGAATTATACAGTGCAGGCGTGTTTTCATATAGGCCAGGAGACAGCATGGTTGGAAAGGCAATCCGGCCCAAAGAGTGGGCGTCCTGACTTCACAGAAACTCCTTTTTTGGATTTTCGGTTGTTTGGATGGTGTGCCATCGGGCTGTCCCTGCTGCCAGAGCACCGCTCTGTGTTGTCCCCGCAGTCACCTGGGATAGAGAGGCGCTGGGAGTGAGGCATCCTCTTGCCCAGGTTCCCTTTCTTCCTCCATCTGGATGTTTCTAAACTTGTCTTGTACCTTATGTCAGACCCGGCATCTCAAGGCTTCCAGCCAGACTGCCTGCCCCGTGTTTGCCAGCTTCCCGCTCCTGAAGCCTTCCCCAACCTGATCCTCCTGCCTGTGCCGTGGTCTCGCCGGGGAAGGCACTCTGGTGGTATCAGGAGGAAGGCAGCCTGAGGTTGAGAAGGACGGTGGGGTTTGGAGGAATGAGAGCTCTATTCAAAGAACGTGGCTCTGCCGCTAATCCCTGGGGCCTTGGACAACTCACTGGCTTTGGGAGCCTTTCTCAGCTTCTGTCCTACTGACATTATGCATCTTGCTTGCAGTTGTTCTGGGGGACATGTAACTATATATACAGTTTCCAGTATTGAACTGATGCTCAGTGTCATTACCACGCCTAGGGCTTTGCAGGGGGGCTCATGTGGCCTCCAGACCTGTTGTGGTTTCTGCTATTTCCCTGGGAGTTTGAGGGGTCAGGGTTGGTAGTTTCAACCACAGCCTTGTAAGAGAATGTAGTGTGGGCGCTTCGTAAACTCTCGAGAGCTGTTCTCGTGTCAGGTGCTACATCTGTTGTTTTGTGTCTGAAGGATCAAAATTAAGAAGGGAAAAAAACATGTGGTTGAGTTTCCTGCATCTACTGACTGAGAAAGTATTTTCATCTCATGATGTTCTAAAAACCCAGGTGCTCCAACATTTGAAGATGGTTTTTCATGGAGAAACCAGCCCAGTTCAACGCACGCTGGTGGGCACTTTTGCTGGTCGAGTTCTGTTCTTCTGTATTTGCTCTTTTCAGTAATGTCCCGCCAAGCCCGAGGGGCAGAGCGGTTGTCTCATCTTGGCAACAAGGAGGCTGCAGGGCCGGCGGCTGGGGCTGGCCCAGGATCACCCTGCAGGGCCACGCTGGGATTCAGGCCTGAGTCGGAGAGAGAGTGCCAGGCCCGCGTAGGCCCTCCAGGTGCCCCCATCCCACTGGGGCTTTGTTCTTATCGTACTTGTTTTTCAACTGGATGGGCGTGAGTAGGATTCATGACTACTCATGTGATCCACCCAGGGGTTAATTTTCAACATGCGTCTGGAGGATCTGATAGCTGGTGACTGGTAGACCTGAGTGCTGGTTGGCGGTTGGAGAGTAACGGACATGTCACAGATGACCAGGGGCCCTACATGGGGACAGCAAGGGGGCTGGTTGGGAGCTTGCCACCCAGCAAAACAGCTAATACTGTTGGTGGGTCTGTAAAGGTGTTTTCCTTTTTGCACTTGGAGCTCACAGGGATTCTTTGCCCCTCCTGTCCCAAGCATCAGCTGTGCACAGAGATGCTTGGGTCTGAAATGCTCAAGCCCTTGTTCTGAACGAATTCGAATATGTAAATAGTCAGAAGGACAGGATTTGTATTTAGAATCTCAGTGGGCTATATCAATATATAATGTATATGTGTTTTTATATATATAGGTATATGTAATATATCTATATCTATTTTTTAATTTGATTGGTTTTGTATTCCTGGAGTTGAATCCCTGCCAAAGCAGCTCTAAATATGATTTTTTTCTGAATTGTTGTATGCATCGTTAATTTAATAAAAAATATATAGTGTATCATTTTCCCCAGTTGGTTTGATTATCACTTGTCTTGGAAAAATCCATTGTTTCAATAAGAGGAGACCCATTAACTGAGTGAACGCGTGCGTTTAGGGATGATGGATTTCTCGGGTCCCTCTGGCAGCAAGTGTGTGCCTTGTTCAAGTTTACGTTTCTCGGTCTTTTGGTGCAATAAGTGAGCCATGTGCTCTAACATCTGTCCACATTATCCAGAGCTGGTGACAGCTGTCACGGGTGGGGTGGAGAAGGAGTAGGGCCTGTGTTAGGAATTGGAAGCTTGAGAAAGCCCAGCTCTGCCTCCAAACAGCCAGCGAATGCCACTGCTCAGAGTTTGACTTAAATCCTCCTAAAAGGACCCACATAGTTCTGTCCTTCCTTCCTCACCAGGCACTGAGTTACACGGAGTTATGAAGATGAAGTGAGATAAGCTGTGGGTGAGCGTTTTGTTACAATAAAGTGCTCGTTTAACCCTGTCACCAGGGTTAGAGAGAAAGAGAGAGAGAGAGAGAGTGTGTGTGTGTGTGTGTGTGTGTGTGTGTGTCTTCAGCTTGCCTGACGGGCCTCAGACCAGGCGCACCTTGGGTCCCCGACTGGTGCTGGCTGGTAACAGCAGAGGCGAGCAGGTGACTGATGGGTAACTGATCCTGGCCACGGGTCCCCATGCTGTGCACTGGGCCTGCCTGCTAGATCATGGGCCCCTGAGGCAGGCCTTGCTTGGTCATGTCGATGGCTGTTTTCTCCAGGGAATGGTAGTGGGACAAGGCTGACCCACGGCCCTACTCGCTGTGACTTTCTCTGTGCACACACTAATCTGTGAAGGTTCTGCTTGTGGCCTTTCTCTCTCCTTTGGGTGCTGGTGGAGAGGCGCATGCCGACGTATGGCAACGGATGGGCCATCTGCCTTTGGTTCTCACAGGGACGTCTCTGAGCTGTTTCTTGGGTCGGAAACTCTGAGAGCAGAAGCCCCTCCAGACCAAGAACTCCTGGCTGTGTCTCTCCTTTGGGCTTTAACAGATTTCAGCTTCTAAATTAATTGCATTTCATTAAGTGATGGTTTTCTTCTTGATCCCAGGCTGGTCTGTGCTTAATCAGCAGTGGTGACTGGGGCCACTAAACTTGATGTGATGCCCTGAGAGGCAGAGACGCCTCTGACTCACATCGACTTCTTGTGGGGAGCCACCTTGGGGGATCCCTGGAGGTGGCAGCCTTCTGCCCCCTGCTAGCTCTGAGAACCCCTGCCTTAACTCTCTGTATGTGTTGCTCTTTTTATCTGTCATGTAGGATGGCTTATGTACTAAGGGACACAGCGTGGTGCTGGGCACTTAAACAGCAGCCCCTCACCCTGCCCTGTCATTCAGCTGCCGGTCCCTTGACGAGTGGGACACTTGGACAGGTGCCTCCACTTTGGATACCCCTGAGCCCTTTGCTGGGAGCTGCCTCCATCTGTCCATTCCCCCATCTGCCCCACAGGTAGTTTTTTTTTTTTTTTAAGATTTTATTTATTTATTCGACAGAGATAGAGACAGCCAGCTAGAGAGGGAACACACAGGGGGAGTGGGAGAGGAAGAAGCAGGCTTATAGCGGAGGAGCCCTGATGTGGGGCTCGATCCCATAACGCCGGGATCACGCCCTGAGCCGAAGGCAGATGCTTAACCGTTGTGCCACCCAGGCGCCCCCCCACAGGTAGTTTTTGAATGCCTGCTCTGTTCTGTCTTTCCCAAACCCTGTCGGGATCTGGGTGAGGTCAGGAGAGAAGGAGCAGAGAGGGGCCATTGGGGACTGATGCCATCAGAGCCCCTAGTCCTGGCTCTGGGTCCACGGCCCTCCTAGAGAAGCACAGACAGGAAGGTGTGAGAGCCCCACTGTGGGTGGGGGTAGTCACGGATCCCATCCTGGAAGAGGGAGCAGGTGTGCCCTTCCAGAGTCCAGGCCAGAAGAACCTTCCAGGCAGACAGGCCAGCCTGGCGTGGGGCACGCAGGGAGGGGGACTGTGTATTTGACAGCAGACACATGTAGTGTGTGCAGATCAGAGCCGGAGAGGGGGGAAGGGGTGTCCTGACCCACCGGGGGCTTGAGCTGCCCTTGGGGGCCCTGGGGCATCCTTGGTGTGGGGTGGGGGCACAGCAGGGGGATAAAAATGACATGAGCTTTGCCGAGAAATCTTTAGGACAGTGTTTTCCATAAGCAGGCTTCACCACCAGTTAGAACATGGGTGAGGGGCTCATGGAGGGCGCGTGGAGGGCTTCGGGGAGGGGCGCTGAGAGAATGCTGGGAGGGGTGCATGGGGAGGCATTTAGGGGAATGTGGGGGCCCACGTATGGCAGAAGGAGGGCAGGGCCCAGCCTTGCACCCCTCAGAGTCGTGTGGCTCCAGGGGCCTCGTTCCCTACTGTCTTATGTAGGAGGCTGCTGCCGCCAAGTCCCAGCCGTGCTGGCGCGGATGTTTAATTTTACCCTTTAGAGATTTACAGGCTTTCTAGATTAAATTGCCACTGTTCTTCTCCAAAAACGACAAAATCCATGACAAACCATAAATCACATTATTAATTTGCTCACATAGAGTTAACCTCTGTGGCTCTGCTGACTTACTGGAAGGACAGTTGTGCAAACAGAAGAGCCCCATTTCCAGTTGTCAGAGAGCATTGAAAGACCGGGAGGACACAGGTCGCAGACGCGGGGGCTGCCTCAGCCTGGCCGCCCTGCCCGCCACATGGCCATCTTTGCCCTGCCTCGGCAGCCTGGTGGTCATTGCAAGGGCTCCTGGTGGCTTTCTGGCCCTCGGTAGGGAGGGGGTGACTCCTCGTACAGAGGGAATGGGGAAGGTGGAGGGGGAGAGCTACAGCTGCTGGACAGATGTGCTGTGGCCAGGAAGCCAGGTTCCAGAGGCCTCTGTAGGCTGGTCTGCTCCGAAGAGGTCCTCAGATGCCTCCTGTCTGTGGCCCTGACTCCCCAGGCCCCCACAACTCATGTCCTCTCTTCCCCTTCTTAGGCTCGAATAGGCTGCAGTGGCTCTTCACCCTCTGGGTTATGGTGGCTCAGAAAACATCTGTTATGGGTTCCTTTCCTTTTTGGAGAGTGGTCAGCCTATTCTCTGCTTTGGTGCAGGACTGGGGTGGGAACCATCCCCTCCCACGAGACCCGTGGCCTGGGCCTTGTCACTGCCTGGCGGCCCAGGCTTGGGTGCTGGCTAACGCTTCCTCCATCACTTGCTGTCAAGGCTGTACCTGGCTTGCTAGTTGTTGGGCCAGTTAGAAACCGCGACTTCCCAGGAGAAAGCGTCGTCTGATGGGGGATGGTGTCTGTGTGCCGACCTTGATCCTGCCCATGGGCCCCACATCTGCACCAGGCAGGGAGGAGTGGGGAGACGGCTCTGAGCATCGCGTGCTCCCAGGACAGGGTTCTTGGGGTTCACTCTCCTGATGGTTTTATCAAGCACCTCATACCACACCACAGTTCACTTTGGTTCCCAGAGCTGCTTTCTTCCTTTCCAGTGATAGAGAAGCCAGCCGGTGGTGTGTTTGATATCTGATGTTTCACAGCAGAAATCAAGTGGTTATGGCGGTGGCGTGGCCGCCTGTCCATGCATGATATCTGCAGCAGGGAACAAATGAGTGCCTTAGCCAAGGGACTGGCCATCCCTGCCTACTGAGCCAGAGAAGTGCTATAAAATGCACACGTATTTGTAGAAGTACAAATAGAGTTTACTTTCTTAATGGCCATCCTTGAGCTGAAATGAGCTTTGGTTTCAAGGAAGTAAATGGAGACATAAGTCATCAACTTGGGACTGAATTATTATTATTATTTTTATCTCACCCACCCCTATTCCCGAGAGTGGTCGTCAGGCTCTCATGTGTATTTCTTGTGGAAACTGTCCAACCTAACTGAGACCTGGAGCCTGTGATGGGTGTTTTTCATCCAGGATTCAGGTCAGCTGATCATTTAGATGCACTGGGACCTCACATCTCAGGCCCTGATACCAAAACTTTTTTTTCCCCTGCACGCACATGTGCTTAGGGGAATATATTTTAACAAGTTGCTCAGCTTAAAATAATACACCATATTATTAATAAGAAAAAGGCAGACAACTGGGGAGGAAGGGGACAAAAGACACTTCACCTGCAAAAGGGCCAATAAACGTATGAAAAGATGCTCGACTCCATTAGTCAGCAGGGAGGTGCAAAATAAATGATAAATGTGTGCATTAGTCAGGGGTCATAGGGTAGGGGTGTGTGTGTGTGTGTGTGTGTGTGTGTGTGTGTGTATTTATCATGAAGAATTGGCTTATGTGATTGTGGAGGCTGAGCAGTCCCAGATCTGCAAGCCGGCGCCCCAGCGAAGCTGGTGGTATGATTCCGTCTGAGTCTGAAAGCCTGAGAACCAAGAGAGCCAGTGGTGTTAAGCCCAGTGCAAGGGCAGGAGAGGAAATGAGCTGTCCCAGGAGGCAGGACTGGAGGGATGAATTCCACCTTCCTCCACCTTTTGCTTTAGTTCAGTCCCTCCGTGGATTGGATGATGCCCACCCACGTTGGGGAAGACCATCTACTTGACTGAGTCCACTGATTCAGATGCTAATCTCATCCAGAAACACCCAGAGACACTGTTCAATCTGGGCACCCTGTGGGCTCGTCAGTTGGACGCAGCAAGTTAACCATCATGATGTGATATCATGACACACCTACCATAATGGCTGAAGTTAATAGAAAAATAGCAGGTGTTGGGGAGGATATGATGCAACTGGAACTGTCGCTGTTGATTGGGGTGTCAATTCCTACAACTGGTTTGGGAAGCTAAAGCAAAAAATACATATACCCCTGACCCGCAATGCCCCTCTGAATGGAGCTGAAGGGAACATAGAGCATAGGATCACTGGGATGATAGGGGACCCCTAAAGAAATCAGGTCCGAATCCCTGGAACCCGTGAACGTTAACTTAGATGTTAACTCATATAGTAACTCATATGTGGTTAAGGTTTTTGAGATGAGATAATCCTGGGTCTTCTGGGTGGGCCCTAAATACCACACAAGGGTCCTTCTGCGAGCGAGGCAGGGGGAGATTGGAGGCAGGGGAGGAGGCTGTGGAACTACAGAGGCAGAGACTGGAGCAGTGTGGCCACAGGTCAAGGAATGCTGCCAGCCCCCAGAAAGTAGAAGAGGAGAGGAGTGAGTTCTCTAGAGCTCCTGCAGGGAGGGTGGCCCCTGCCGGCGCCTTCGTTTCTGCCCAGTGAAATTGCTTTCAGCCTTCTAGTTCCTACAGCGGTGAGAGATTCAGTGCATGTTGTTTTAAGCCACCCAGGTGTGTGGTGACTTGTCATAGCGGCCACAGGATGGTCATACAGCCCTCAAGAGGCAGGCGCGACAGTGCCCGCGGTGACATGGTTGTCATGCCAAACCGCAAACCACGGAGACGCCCGTCAGCGGCGCACTTGACCCAGCACGCTGAGGTTCACTCCCACGCGGAATGCCACAGAGCAAGCCGCGAGTGGACCTTCTGTGAACACATGCAACAGTAGGGATGAGTCTTGCCACATACCGTTGAGTGAAAAAACCCAGACGCCAGAATCCCTTACTGCCTGTTTCCATCCATAGGAAGGTCCACAGGCAACTGTTACCTGCGTGGCTGGAGGTCAGGTTGCCCTTGGGAGATGGTGATTGGAGAGGGCGTGGTCGGGCCGGGCCAGGCTTTTGGAGGCATTGGCAACATCCCAAGTCTTGAGCTGGGGGGAGGGTGGTTTGCATGGGTGAATTCAATTCATGATATGAAACTTTTCAGTACATCTACGTCAATAAAATCTGAAAAAAAAAAACCCCAAAAAAGAGCAATACATCATTTTAAATTTTCAAGGAGAACTTCCAATAGACTGACTCATGGCTTCTCTTACTGTTGGAACAATAATATCAAAATCGAGATTACATTTAATGTGAGATAATGAAATTTTGCCATTGCAACAAGTGCTTATTAATATTTAGATTCGAACTGTATTTTCTAAATGAAATCAGAGAACACAAGGAGGGTGCTGAGATTTCTACGCTTGCAATTGATAATGGATAAGTTATCTAGATGAAATGAGTTTTAATACCTGCATGTCAAGGGAGCTGTGCTCTTAAAACCAGGCACAAACAAGCCAAGTAGGTGAGGGTCAGATGGTGCACTTTCAGGTGAGTGGGAGGGAAACCAAAGAGCTTTAAGAAACAAGAGTGGAAGGAAATGGTGTGTACGGACGCTGAGTCAGCCCCGAAGTCTGGGTGGAGGTCCCATGACATCGTCTGCCCATGCATCCTGCAGGCCACCTTGCCCATCACAAAGAGGTCCCCAGAGATCTCTGTTTCTTTGCCCACACCTCTCCCTGGCCTGGTTTTCCTACCCCTTCCACCTGAGGGTTCTCTCTCATCCCTCCCAACCCCAGTTGGGCAGCCCTCTGGCTGTGCTGCGAGGCTCTGTCCCTGAGACTACCTTACACAACCAGCCTGTCTCAGTGGTCTTTTCCACGGTTTCTCCCAGACATGCAAGGGAGGCAGCTGGTGACATGTGGCAGGAGTCACTGTGCAGTCTCAGAGATTCCATGCGTGTCCCTGGCTTCACTCTGGTGAGCTGTCAGCCTCCACCTGGTGCAGGGAAGGCGTGGTGGCTTCTTTGACATGGCCGTCTGAGGGGTGTACCCAGAAAAGGGGGGGCTGGGGTCTGTGGGGGCCCTGGGCCCATCGGGAGCCAGCGAGGTGCAGAGGAGCCCCGCAGCACTGTTCCAGGCTGATGATGTGATGCGTTGTGGGGGCGTCACTAAGATTCTAGGAGCAGGTCCCATGTATGTGGTGGTGTCGTTCAGAAGTCTAGAAGTGTGGGTTGTCTCAGCCCCTGATGAGCACTTTCTGACTGCATCTCCCTCATCCCAGGGGGTGAACTTTGTTTATGAAGCTGGGGAGACGACTGGGTAGCCCCGAACCCAGCTCCTTCTCACCTCCTCATGCCCCCATTCGCTCTCTCCTGGACTAGATGTAGCTTCTAACTCTCCCCTCCTTTCCCTCAGTGCTGCCACTGAGACCTGTTCTCAGCTCAGAGGCCTCCCTGGTATCCTGGTCTGAAATACACTCGCCTCCTCCCCTTGCACTTGGTGGTATTTTCCCTCTTGGCACTCACCCTCACCTGGGTGAGTTTGTCTCTCGTCCTTCTGCATGGAGAGCTCCCAGAGGATGGGGGTGCTGCAGTGTCGGTGGGGGGGAGGACGGTGGATGGAGTTGGGGGTGGGTCTGGGCCAGTAGCAGTTTTTGCCCTGGACGATTAGTGAGGAAGCTGGACTCTTGCCAGAAGCACACCCTGCCCATGTTGGCTCGAGGACTACTTTGGGTGGCCTGGCCACCCTGGGGACATTGGCACAGCTCCGAGTGAGCATTTGTGTGTGTGCAGTGTGCAAAGCATCACGCTGGGTTCTGGAGCACACACAGAGGAAACAGTGTGGTGAATGCTCGGCCCTGCCCTCAGGGGACTTTGGATTTGGTGAGTTTGTTGGGGGGCGGGGAATGTCATCGCCAATGGGTAGAAGAATAAAGAGTCAAAGAGGACTCCTGCAAGGTGTGGCAGCAGGTGGAAGACACACGCCTGAATGAGGTGGTCATTCTGATGGTGGCTAATAAAAATCAGAGGGTGCTAAGGGGGTGTGTACCCCAATCCCCGAATGTAGACTATACTGGGTGATGTCCTTCCAGAGAGCACAGATGGACACAGAACAGTAACTTGGCAGTGGGGAACCTGACAGTCACTGCCTTGGCTAGGTGGTCAAGGTCAACACCAACAGTGATGAGTCATGTTAAGTGTCTGTGTCCTTGATAGGATGTGGTGGAAATGGCACTTTGCCTCTGTGGTCTGTCTCCCCCAACCCATAACTTCAATTTAATTGTAAGGAAAACGGCAGTTAAATTTCCAATAGAGCAACATTCTCTAAAATACCTGCTTGGTACTCCTTAGCACTGATGAATCAATAGCCTCGTAAAAAATGGAGACTCTGTCACAGTCAAGAGGAACTAAGGAGGCACGGTGACAGACAGTGATGTGTTCTGTTTGGGACCCTGCAGCAGAAGAAAGATACTGGGGAAAAACTAAGGGGTATCAGTACAGTGTGGCCTTTAGCTGCAATGCATTGATATTGGTTCATTAACTGTAACAAATGTAGGACATTAACCTAAGATGTTCATGATCTTACATTAACGGGAAACGGGATATAGGGGGTCTATGGAAAATCTGCTAAAACAAAAAAATCTGTGCTAAGAAGTGAAGTCTGAGCCTCGCTGTCCCCCCTCATCCAGCTCCAGACCCTCTTGGCTTTGTCGCGCCTGCTGGTCCTCCTTCTTTACTGTCTGTGGGAGAACTGGAGGAAAGTTCAGTTCAGAATTTGGAATATATATTTTTGTATGCCTCTCATTTCCGGGTGCTTGAAAATCACAGGTTTCTCAGGTGTGGTCGGTGTGGGTACTGGGGACCACCCCCCAGGAGAGACGAGCCCGGCTGGGACACTCACGGTCATGTGGGCCAGCTTCCCTTGGTCTCGTGACTGGACAGCAGAGCTCCCTCTCTGCTTCCTTCCTACGTGTGCAGAAAAGGAAAACACTGACACCAAAACATCAATGTCCCGCCTGATCAGCCCCTGGGTCACTTACGGTTCGTGACCAGAGGCCATTTTGTGGGGGGTAACATTGGTCACAACAGGCAGCATGGACCCGAGCTGATGTGTGTGTGGTTGAGGGTTCCAGTGAGGAGGCAAAAGGGAGCCAAATGTCTGTGTGGGCTGAGCTGGTGCTGAGGATTCATGGCCAACACCGAGTAGGTGGTAGAAATGGCTTTGTTCCCATTAGAAAGGGCCGGCTGGCAGGGATGCTGGAAAACAGCTCCTCCCCACCCCCCGGCAACTGAACGCCTGGTTTTTGGGTAATTTCATGGTCTTTAAAGTACATAAGCATCACTTCTATATTTTTGGAGGAGGCACAGCAGAAAGTGAAAGGAGGAGCCCCACAGGGGAGGGAGAAGCCCGGTCAGGATCCCTGCTGCCCTGTAAACGGCCCAGCCGGCCAGGATGGCTGTGGTTCATGGAGAACTGGGAGGGCCTGGTGGGGCTCAGCCTCCTTGCCGAAGCCGGCTGGGCAGTGGTGGGCACGGCTTCCTCCTCTTGCTGCCGGAGACGACACCTGCTTTGCAAGATGGCCTGAGTCATGGGTGAGACCGTGTGTGCCCTGTGTCCCTGCAGGAGCTGGCGCCCAGGAGGTGCCCGGTGTGGTGACAGGGGAGGCTCGAGGCTCGGTGCTGCAGCTAGTGGGGGGAGGGGAACCTACACCTCTGGGGACCTTGTGCCAGTCACGGCCCCTCCCAGGTCCCCGAGCCAGGGAGAAGAAACGATTCCCGCAGGTCTTACAACTCATCCGGATTTTATGACAAAATCAAGTTGAACCACATGAACCTGCTATTTTTGTTAACTCAGAAGTGGTCAAAGGCAAGCAATTTCCTATGGTTCCGTTCAATAGTTTAGTGTTAAAGCCGTTTTATGGCAAGAGAGAATACTCGTTATCTTAAAAACATTATTTTTAGTTATTCCACACCTCCAAATTCACTGTTAGGAAGTAGAGATAAGCAAGCAGAAGAAATTTTGAGATGCCCAGGTCTCCCTGCCAGGGGACCGTGGCTCCCGCGGTGTCTTCCTGGCTGCTTGGGAACGTGCTCAGCTGCCGTCGAGCCACCTCCTGGGCTGTGTCAGGGTCCCCTTCCCCGGCTGTCGCGCGTTTGCACAGCATTCATGGACCTGGGCCCCCAGGCTTGGACATTGGGGTTGTTTAGAATGTTTTTCTGCTGTGAATGATGCTGTAATAAATATTTTTGCAGCTCCTTTTTTCTTTTTTTGCGGATACCCGTGTTTCTTTCTTTGCAGTACATTTCCGGTAGAATTGCTGGACAAAGTGTGAAAGCTTCAGACTGACCTCCGGAAAGGTTCATTGCCCACTGACGGTTTCAGAGGGAGGGGGCTGCCTTCCCTGCCTCCCTCCTGCCCATCTTCTCCCCTTTCTCTCTCTCTCATCCAGTCCTTCCCTCTCCCCCTCCCTCTCTCCCCTCCCTCCCTCTCATTCCATCCATCCCTCTCCCCCTCCCTCTCTCCCCCTCCCTCCATCCCATTCCTCCTTCCCTCTCTCTCTCTCCCTCCTCCTCGTTCCCTTCCCCCCATCTCTCCCTTCCCCTCCCCCCATTTGATGGGACCCCGTGGCACAGCAGTCCAGTGGATAGCAGTCCAGCTGCCCCTCGAGTGCCTCACCACACCCAGGCTTCCTGTGGCCCACCTTCCAGGGTTTGCCTGCGGTATTTTGAGAGGAAACCAGTAACTTGTGGGGGAGCTGTATGGAGAGTTTCAGAGATTTCCTGCGGTCCCGCGTGGGGCTGATGGCTCAGGTGTGGTACCATTTCTTCCAGGGAGACATCTTTTTCCTGATTGCGCCCACCCCCCACCATGCTGGGGGCACTGGGGTGCTGACCTCATGGGTCGGACCCAAACCTGGGGATCACAAGCCATTATTATTTTTGAAGTATCTTCTTTTTCTGGTGATTTGGCAGTGGCGTGATGCCAGGCCCTCTCTTCCTGAACTGCCTGAGCCTGCTCCGGTGTGTGTGAGTCAGATGGCTGGTTGCCACCGTGGGACACTTGGCCTGGGGTCCTGTCCTGGAGCCATTGGCTGCCCTGAGAATCCAAAGAAAGGCTGCTGAATCCTGCGGCCCCAGGAGGATCTTTGTCCTCCTTTTGCAGAAGCAATTGGCTTGTGGATTCGCTCTGTTGAGCTGGAAGGAAGAATTTTAAAATTTCCTCTGGTTGCAGAACCTAAAATGGGACAATCTATATCAGTTCCCCCAAATTGGACTTTTAAGCAAGTTCTTGGAAAAATGGACTATTTTCTATGTGTGGGAGCAAATTCTGTGGGAATCTTCTGGTAATGAATTTTAAAATGCATGTCTATTTAGTGTCATTCTCAAATATTGAGAGTCTTGAAAACCAGAAGCTGCCTGATCAAGGACTGGGAGGCTGTACTCCCCCAACCTGAAGAGGGGACGGCTGCCCCAGTTCCTCTCTCCCCAGGTCAGCAGCACTGTTTGCAGCCAGGGGTAAACACTCCTTGCACCACTTCCTGAAGACCTTGAAAGACATCAGAAGAGTGAGATGCAGTGCTGGAGTGACCCTGAACTATTTTGGGGTACATACTGTCTGGTAGAATACAGAGTTTGCGTGTAGTTTCATTAGCTAATGGTAAAAGAGCTAATGAGTAAAATAAATACACAGGACATCTCCGTTTTTAAAATAGTGCCTTCTAACAACTCTCTTGTATCTCTAGGGGAGGAGAGAGCCATTTTTCTGGGACCAGACTTTGGGGTTGAGACAGATCTTGGCCTCATTGACGAGGAAGTGTCTGACATACTCTAGATCTGGGATTCCGTTGGCACTGGTTTTGCATGAACACATTTTTTTTTAAAACTTAATTTTAAGTTCTGATTATAAGGCTAATAAGCATTCATTATAAAGATTCAAACTTTACAGAAATACATAATGTAGAAAATGAAAGCCCTCCCCTCCACTCTACCCCTGCAAGGACAACCATTGTTAAAGTTTGGTGCAGATCCCTCCTATTTTTTTGTTTGTTTGTTTATAGAAATGTTTTACTTAAATCTTACACAAATATGTATGTGTTTGTTATTTTTAATATCTTTCAATGAACTGAGATTATATTATGAGTATAATGTGTACTTAGATCTCTCCCCTCAGCAATACATCTCAGACATTGTGTCTTGTCAGTTGTGCGTAGTAACATTATTCTAACATTGTACAATACTTGACGGTTTACTCTGTTTACTTATTTTTTAAGATTTATTTACTTATTTATTTATTTTAGTGAGAGGGGGAGAGAGAGAGTGTGTGCAGGGAGGGGCAGAGGGAAAGGGAGAGAGAACCTTCAGCAGACTTCTTGCTGAGTGCAGAGCCTGATTTGGGGCTCGATCCCATGACTCTGAGATCATGACCTGAGTCAAAACCAAGAGTCAGACGCTTAACCCGACTGCGCCACCCAGGCACCCCTTGACTGTTTACTTATTGATGGACTTTTGGGTTGTTGCTGTTGTCCACACATTGGTCACGCCAGAACATGGAGTCTCACACATGTATCCATGCATGCATGTGGGGATGTCTTTGTAGCATGGGTTCCAGAGACAGACTTGCGGGGCCAGACGGTTTGAGCATTTCCAGCGTGAATGAGTATCACCAAGGTGCTCTCTGAAGCAGTCCTGGCCATTTTAAAGGATGCTGCCAGTTGTGTGGGACCGCTGTTCCCCCATGTCCTCGTCAACAGATGATGTCTTGGTAGTTTCACTCGGGCATATGGGTATAAATTTATCACTTATTTAAAATTGTGAATGAGAACAAGCTTCTTCTCAGGTGCTTCATAATAATCTGAATTGCTTCTCTTCATTTTCTTTTTTGCATCCTTGCCAGTTTTTCTGTTGCCTTGTTCATCTTTTCCTTGAGGATTTATAGGCATTCCTGGTACGGGACAGTTATTTCCCCTTCGCTCTCTGTGTTGCAGATATTGTCTCCCCCCCCCCATGTCTTTTATTCTTCACCTTCGTTTAAAAGCATCCTTGATGGCACAAGAATGTGGAAGTTTTATGTTGTCAAATCTATCAAGCTTTTCTGTGATAGCTCCTGAATTTTGTATTTTACTTAGAGAAAGGAATTCTCTGCCCTAAGTGTATATACCTACCTCCTGTATAGAGAGATTTTCTTCTAATATTGATAGTTCAGATTTTTTGACATTTACATCTTTTATTCATCTGGAATTTATTTTTAGGTACGTGAGCTGGAGATGGAAGTTTTCTCATATGCATACAGTTTTCCGACATGATCTATTAATAGCCCATCTTTGTCTCTGTTTTGAGATGAGTGTTTGTTGTCTATGAAGTTGTCGTATCCTGGGTCGTGGGGATGTCCCGTATGTCTAGACTGTCCATTCTGATGTATTGATGTATTCTTCTGCCAACATCTACTGTATAAGTTACTGTGGCTTTTTGTTATGCTCTCTTACCTTAAAGGGCCATTGCCTCTTCATTAATTCTCCTTTTTCCATGTTTTTCTAACTTCCTCATACATTTCTTTGACTGGATAAACTTAAGAATAAGCCAAGTTCATCCCAAAATCTGTTTGGGATTTTGCTCGGGATTGCTCTAGAGGTTTATTTATGGGAGAAGAGACATCTTTATATTTTCTCTCATCTGCATATTTGGATTTATTCAGAAGGCCTTTTATATCCCTCACTAGTGTTTCATTGCTTTGTTCACGTACATTTGATACATTTCCTGTTAGATGTATTCATAGGTATTTCATAGTCCCTGTAGCTGTTGTCAGTGGGGTCATCCCCTGCTCCAGCCTCATTTCCCAGCTGATTCTGTGGGTATATAGGAAAGCTGTTGACTTATGAACAGCTGGCCTGTCTGCCCACCTGGCCTGAATCTCTCCCTGGTTGGTTAGTTCTTTCTCTTGGATTTTCTTATTGGGGGATCATTTGCCAATGTTGACCTCTCCTCCCGGATATACTTCTTTTTATTACTGGCTTGCTGTTGTGGGGAGTCTTGATTAGCCAGCTCTGTGAGCACCTACCTGGGGTCTCACGGCCCCCTCAGGACGGCCATCTGCTTCATGGCATGGGATCAGCCCTTTCACGGGGCCCACATGGGTTCACAGCCCCTCAGGCACTTGCTGTGCCCTGAAGCGTGGGCAGGCTGATGGGGATGCTGTGGGCTCCCATGCCAGCCTCACATCTGCTCCTTCCCAGAATCGGTGGGCCCCCCCAGGCAACAGTGGAGGTGCACAGGTTGGGGGGAAGTGGGTAGGGAATGTAGGATATAGCCTGGGTTCTTGAAGCCCCCCCTTTGCAGGTGGTGGGCCAGCATGTGGGAGTCAGAGGCTGGGGGAGCCCAGCGAGGTGGCTCCCAGCAGGGAAGTGTGGGCGTTGGCCAAGCCTGCCCAAGGAATACCCCATCCCAACTGTGTCAGGAGGTGGGGCGTGTGTCACAAAATTTCCACGCAGACCCTTGTAGCAGGCCCTGGAATTTGTGGTGCTGGCCACTCAGGGTCACCTTTAGGAAGTGAGTCCAGGCAGGGGGGAGGTGGAGGGATGGATGGAGAGAGGGGGAGGAGGGGATGAGCTGAATGCAGGATCCCCTTGGTGGAATCCCTTTGCTCAAGCCATTAAACAAAAACATCCCTTCCTCTTGTTACACTGTAGCCTTGACCCTGGAGCATCACACTGTCCAGTTCTCGGTGCTTCTTTCTGACAAATAGTAGAGAACTGCTTTCGCAAGTTAAGATTTCTAATTTCTTTTACATGTCGTGGAATTTTTGCATTATTTCCCCCCATGTTCATGGAGAACGTTCATTGAGGGCATGGTAGCGATCATTACTTGTTTATAACGTGTTTGGAATGATGGACATTATTTCCTCCTTTTCTGAGCCGCACCAGCCACCTGGCGCCTTTGGGAGGTGGTGCTGATGCCTGGCACTTTGAGGGTTGGCGGGCACCATGACGGGTTAAGCCTAGAGGGGACTACGGAGCTGCGGTATGCCGTGGTGTGACCCATGCCGTCCTCTGGTGGTGGGCTGGGGTGAGCTCTGAAACTTCCCGGATGGGATGGCCCTGCCCCCGTGGGCGACATCTGTTGGAGAGGAGAATCGGCCTGTCTGGATGGGTGGGCTCCAGACCTGGTGTTTTTGGGTTTTTTTTTTTACCATCCCTTCTGCCAGCAATTTCCTCTTTCAGGCTCCTAGGCACCCTGTTTCCAGCCTCTTTCTGTCTCATTTCCGCTGCTCACAGGCGGATGGACAGCAGGAGAGGGCTGCGTGGTTTTCCGTGCTGTCTCCGGAGCTGGTGGAGGCAGAACTAGGCCAGCCGTGTCACAACCCAATGGAAGAGCAACTAGCAAGAAAGCCCAGTCTCCCCGTGGTGCTGTAGAAATTCTGGTTAGAGGGATGGCCAGGAGGAGGGTCAGGGGATCCACTGTGGACGGGAGGTGGCTCTCAGGATGTGGGATATGGAGACACAGGGAAAGAGAGATGGCAAGTCCTAGGGCCCTGGGTGTGTGACCTCTGACACCAGGGGCTTGGTCGGTCTCCATTATTTGAGAAGGATGCATTCCCTGCTTAGCCAGACATGAGTTCTCTTTTGTTTGAGTCCTTCCTTGCAATTTGGGATGGATTATGGAATTTGTATTGTAAGTGATGGAAAAGGGGCAGGCAGCCTTTCATGAGGGTGGAATTAGCTTTGTCAGGTACCACCGAACTGGAGAGGTGGTGCTGTTAAAATCCAGTAACTCAACCCATGCAATGTTAGTAAGGCCTTATGTACCTAATTATGTCTTGCTTGAAAGTTGGAAATCTGTAAGGTAACTTTTAGGATGCTTGGTGGGGGTGAGGGGCAGCTGTGTGCGGGGTCCGGTTTAATATCTGCTTGTGTGCACCTCATTTCCTGGGAATCACTGAGGAGCAGCTCTTTGATTTTCAATTTTAAACCTGATCTCCCAACAGTCAGCCTTATAGAACAGGATGTTGAAATGGGCTGCAATCACGGTGTTCCTATCAGGTGGGTTTTATTTGGAAAGAGTGGACAGTGACAGCATTTCTTTCACTGTGTTCATATGTCTGCTCACAATAGCCCGGTATTTCTTTCTTTTAATGGAAAATGTGTAGCCAAAACCTGCTTCACGATTCTGTCCCCCACGGTGGCCGGGGCAGATCCGGGCTCATCTTTGAGGCCACCTGCGTGTGTGGTCGCATGGGCCAGCCGCAGCCAGGAGGGATGGGCTGCGGAGGAGGGTTGCCCAGATCCAACTCAAGGACCCATGTGGCTTTGATTTTGCAACATCTGGTCCAGAAGCATTTGTATTCAGGGCGGAGTTGTTTTGCTGTCGGCCTTCGGCAGGAGCAAGGCCGAGCAGTAGTATGAGGACTTACGTGATAACCAGGGACGTTGGCTGGTTGAGGAGGCGGGCAGGAGCCCAGGTGGGATGGAAGCTCAGGTCTCCAGGAGCCTGGCAGGGCCTGGCCCTTCTCTGCACCAAAACTTTGCTTTTGTAGACATCAGGTCATGCTCTAAAGAGTAGTGCCCCTGCCCTGTCATTCACTTGACTGCCCACTACCTCTCCCTGGAGCTGCCTCTTGGAATCTTCTGGAGTGAGTATCTGAGCTGCTCCTCAGGGTGGTTAAGCCCCAGGGAGCTCTGTGACCCTTTAGGCCATAAAGTCTACCTTTCCCCAGATGAGCAGATGACGAAGGTGTGTTTTCTATTTGAACCAACCCTGACGAGGCCTCCGGAAGTGTCAGAAAGAAAATCATTCTTGACATGTGCAGACGGGAGCCCTTTCATTTCTAAGGTCTGTTGAAAACGCTGAATGTTCTTTAAAAAAATTAACTTTGCCATTGGTAAAAAAATAACCTCTTATTTGCAAGTGACACCTCTGGGCTTTCTCAGGTACCCACTGAGATGTGGCTGTGCCCCTGGCTGTGGCCGGACCCCCTGGATCTTCCATATTTTCACTGGCCCAGTGTCTTGCCGTAAACTGCGTGTGCTGGAGAAAAGGCAGCCCTCCCCGATTTTGCTACGAAGGTCCTCTGGGCTCCTCGCGGTTCAGAGATGCGGAGTATCTTCTCTGAATCCTGCCTCATCGTCCTGTGGTAAAGCTTACTCCCATCTGCTTCCTGGCCCGTCATTCTACCCAGGCATTTGTCGTTTCTTAGAGGCTTCTCCTTGGGGGACCCCAGGCCTGGGGCTACTCCAGGGGCAGAGGAACATTCTGGGAGAATCTGCTGATGAGGGGCCCAATGCACATCACCCCTCTTGTCTTCCAATTTCCAGGATATTGTCATTTTTTTTTCCTTTGAGTTTTCTAAATTGGGGTAAAATGTATGTAGCACGAGTTACCATTTTAACCATTTTCTTAGCTGTGGAGTTCAGTGGCGTTAGGTACACCCACAGTGCTGTGCAGCCATCACCACCACCCGTCTCCAGAACATTTTCATCTTCCCCAACTGAAACTCCACCCCCATCAAACAGGAACTCTGTTTTCTATGGCACCCCACCGCCCCCCGCCCTGCCCCAGTCCCTGGCAACCACCTTTCTGCCCTCGGTCTCTGTGAATGTGACAGCACTGGGAGCCTCATGTAAGTGGAAGCATACAGACTTTGTCCTTTTGGGACGAGCTTTTTTTAATTTTTTTTTAAAAGATTTTATTTATTTGTGAGAGAGAAAGAGAGAACATGAGGTGGGGGGAGGGGCAGAGGGAGAGGGAGAAACAGGCTCCCCACTGAGCGGGGAGCCCAACTTGGGGCTCGATCCCAGGACCCCGAGATCATGCCCTGAGCTGAAGGCAGATGCTCAACCAGCTGAGCCACCCAGACGCCCCTGGGGCTGGCATATTCACTCTGCATAATGTCCTCAAGTTTCATCCATGCTGTAGCATGCGGCATGATTTCTTTCCTTTATTTTTTCTAGCTTTATCAAAGTATAATTAATAAAAAAAATTCTATGTATTTGGGTTGTACAATGTGATGTGTTTTTGTAAAGTGTGCACCATGATGATCTAATACAGGTGTGTGCTGTGAAGTGATCACCGCAATCAAGTTAACACTTCCATCACCTCCTGTGCTTGCCTTTTTTTTTTTTTTTTTTTTTGGTGGTGAGAACACTTACAGATCTCCTGTCTTAGTGAATTTCAAGTATATAATGCAGTATTAACTATAGTCACCATGCTGTTCATGAGGTCCCCAGAATTTATCCTTTTTTTTTTTTAAGAAAGGGAGAGAGAGTGAGAGAGCAGGGGTGAGCAAGGGGCAGAGGGAGAGGGGAGAGAGAATGCCAAGCAGGCTTCATGCCCAGTGCAGAGCCCGACGTGAGGCTCAATCTCAAGACCCTGAGATCATGACCTGAGCCAAAGTCAAGAATCGGACACTTAACCGATGGAGCCACCCAGGCACACTCAGATTTTATTCATCACATAACTAAAAGTCTGTACTCTTTGGCCACCATCTTTCCCATTTCTCCTCCCTCTCCACTCCTGGTAACCACCATTCTCTGGTTCTCTGGTTCTAATTCAACTTTTTTCGATTCTTTGTGTGAGATCACATAGTATTTGTTTTTCTGTGTCTGGCTTACTTCTCTTAGTGTAATGTCCTCAAGAGTCATCCAGGTTGTTGCAAATGGCAGCATTTCCTTTTTTGTATGGCTGAATATTTCATTAAGCATGTGCGCACGTGTGTGTGTGTGTGTGTGTGTGTGTGTGTGTATTCATTCATCCCTTGGTGGACACTTAGGTTGTTTCCATATCTTGGCTATTGTGACTAGTGCTATAATGAACATGTGAGTGCACATATGTCTTTGAGATACTGATTTCATTTCCTTTGGTTATATGCCTGGAAGCGGGACTGTTGGATCATATTTTGAGGAACTTCTATACGGTTTTCCATAGTGGCTGCACCAATTGACAACCTCACCAGCGGTGCAAGGGTTCTCGTTTCTTCATACTCTCGCCAACACTCATCTCTCATCTTTCCAGCACTAGCCATTCTAACAGGTGTGAAGTAATAGCTCACTGTGGTTTTGATGTGCATGTCCCTGGTGATGAGTGATGTTGAGCATCTTTTCGTGTGTCTGTTGGTCACCTGGATGTCTTCACTGCAAAAATGTCTGTCCAGGTCCTCTGCCCATTTTTAAATCTGTTTATTTTTTTGCTGACTTTTGTGAGTTCCTTATGTACTTAGGATTTCATTCCTTTTTAAGGCTGAGTCATAGTCTCCTGTAAGTATAGATTATATTTTGTTTATCCGTTTATCCGTCGGACATCAACAGTATCTCATGTAGCAGAAAGAACCAAATCAACAAGTGGAGACTTGGTACTTGATTGATCTCAGCCACTCACGCCCTCTGCGGTCACAGAGCGTCCCCAGGAACCGGGTTGGCTGATGTGGTACTTGCTCACGCCTGCACTGAGCAGACACGCATGGTCTCGCCACAGGCGTCTGAGCCTGGTTCTGAGTGCAGAGGATGCCGATGTAAGCAGGAGCCAGTTCCTGTTCTAAATGATCAGCAGGGATATACCAAATTAATGCCACCTCCTCTCTAGGGCTTTACATTTCTTTCTTTTTTCTTTTTTTGAGAAAAGAGCCTATATTCATCCTGAAGGCTGCATGGGTTATAAGGCCATCTGAAGGATGCCTATCTGTTCCCAGAATTGGGTGGGAGCTTCTTGGGAGGATGTGTTTCTCCCCGAGCTCCTGCTGCAGATGGGAACGCCCATAATGTGTTCTGTAGGAGGCGCTCTCATCATGGTCAGTTGCACAAGAGCTGCGGAGGTCCTGCAGATGTCACCTCTCATACAAGGATGTCGATAATTATTATCTGAAGTCAATAATATATTCAGAAATAGAGTTTAAAACGATTATTTAGAGGGGTGGGAATAGCCACCAAAAGAATTAGAGTTGGAAATGATGAAAAATATAGGCAGCGGAGTGGGAAAGTCTGAATCAGGGAATGTGGCTTTTCATTATAAGCCCTTTCCTTATTTGATTACTTAGTCTGAGTGAAGGAATCATGTCCTTTCTTTAGAGCCTCACAGCAGCCAATGACTGGACCCATGTGTCGGCTTACCTGGTAAGGCTGAGACAGAGGTGTCTGCCCTCAGGTGGGTAGGGCGGGGATGGCAGCTACAGAGTAAAGCATCCATCAGCACGAGGCAGGCAATGAGAAGTGCTCAGTGATCAGCGGGGTCATAGTACCTGGCATTCCTGATGAAACCTCAGTAGTGAGCATTACATTAAAGTGTGGTCCCAGCCAGGTGTCACTTGCATCTTGACAGGAGCCTTTGTTGTCTTATGTCAAAGGCATGGGGACTGGGGCTTTTCTAGCCCATGGAGGGGCTTGGTGAAGGAGTTTTCACTCTGGGGCCTCTGGACTTTGCTTCAAGCCTCCACATCCCACCACCGGGGTTGGTTGGGAAGGATAGTGCCTGCTATCTTCTTTGTTTTAATAGAGCGTTTGGGGAGCAGTTGTAAGTTCACAGGAAAATCGAGGGGAAAGGTACAGAGATTTCCCATATACCTGCTATTGCCCGCAATGACAGCCTCTGTCATTGTCAACATCCCATTAGAGGTGCATTAGTCACAATCGGTGAACCAACATTGTCACATCATTATCACTCAGAGTTCACACTGGGGGTCACTTGATGTTGTACATTCTATGAGTTTGGATAAATGTATAATGTGTGTCCACCATTAGAGTATCATACAACCCAACAGAATTTGTTTCAGCCCCCTAAAAACCTGTGTTCCTCCCCATACCCCTGTGACTCATGGCAACCCCTGATCTTTCTGCTGTTTCCATAGTTTTGCCTTTTGTACAATGTCATGCAAGTGGAATCCTACGGTATATAGCCCTTCCTGCTTGGCTTCTTTCATTTGGTAGTGGGCATTTGAAGTTCCTCCCTGTCTTCTCATGGCTTGACAGCTCATTTCTTTTTAGTGTTTAATGATACTCCATGGCCTGGGTGTACCAGGGTTTATCCGTTCACCTCCTGAAGGATGTCTTGGTTGCATCCAAGTCTGGCAGTTATGAAGAACACGGCTATAAACATGCATGTGCAGGTTTTCCTTTGGCCATAAATTTTCAACTCCTTTGGGTGAAATACCGAAGAATGTCATTGTTAGACCGTATGGTTAAGAGTATGGTAAGAGTTCATTTTTTCTCAAGAAATTAAAAAAAAAAAAAGAAAGAAACTGTAAAACTGTCTTCCAAAGTGGCGGCCCCACCAGCAACGGACGAGGGTTGTTTTTCTCCACATTCTTGTCAGCCCTTGGCAGTGTTCCAGATTTTGGCCATTCAAATAGGTATGTAGTGGTATCTCACTGTTGTTTTAATTTGCATTTCTCTGGTGACATATGATGTGGGGGATCTTTTCATATGCTTGTTGACCGTCTGTATATCGCCTTTAGTGAGGTGTCTGTTCACATGTTTGGCCCGTTTTATAATTGGGTTTTTGTTTTCTTATTGTTGAATTTCAAGAGTTCTTTTATATTTTGGATAACAGGCTTTTATCAGGTATGTCTTCTGTAAATATTTTCTCTCAGTCTGTGGCTCTGTCTTTTCATTCTTTTGACAGTGTCTTTCACGGAGCAGAAACTTTTAATTTTAATGACGTTCAGCTTCTTTATTCTTTCTTGTGTGGATTTTGCCTTTGGTGTGTATAAAAACGTCACCGCCAAACACAAGGTCACGTAGATCTAGATTTTCTCCTGTGCTGTCTTCTTCATGAGTCTTAAAGTTTTGTGTTTGTCAGTTAGGTCTGTGACACATTTTGAATTCATTTTTATGAAGGAGGTGAAGTCTGTGTTTGGATTCACGTTTTTGCAAGCATATGTCTAGTTCTAGCGCTATTTGTTGAAAAGACTCTATTGTATTTGCCTTTGCTTTTTTGTCAAAAATCAATTGATGATTATTAACGTGGGCCAATTTCTGGGCTCTGTAGTCTGTTCCATTGATCTCTTTGTCTATTCTTGTCAACCACCACTGTATTGTCTTGATTACTATAGCTTTGTAGTAAGTCATGAAGTCTGGTAGTGTCAGTCCTCCAACTCTGTTCTTTAATATCGTGTGAGCCCATCATATTCTCTTGTAACACTTGTCCCATTGCTCTGCAGTGATTCGCTTTCATAGATGGCAGAACCATGGCTGGTTTCAAGAACACCATCTTTGGAAAGTCTATATCGCAATGAAGCAATTTCTCTCTTTGTTGTTATGTAGCTGCATCTGTTTGAAATTTTACTTTTTTATCAGTTCTGTCTAATAGTGTATCTGTGGGATGCATGGGTGGCTCAGTCGGTTAAGCATCTGCCTTTGGCTCGGAAGGCAGTCATGGTCCCAGGGTCCTGGGATTGAGTCCTGTATCAGGCTCCTTGCTCAGTGGGGAGCCTGCTTCTTCCTCTGGTGCTCCCTTTCCTTGTGCTTTCTCTCTCTCTGGCAAATGAATAAATAAAATCTTAAAAAAATAATAGTGTATCAGCTTCAGAGATCGTTTGCATTCTATTAACTGGGCTTGATATGAAATTATTTAAAAATTAGAACATTTTGAGTTTCAAGGATCGTTAAGTCTTGATTTGGAGAAATATCCCAGTTTCATAAATGTGATTCTTTTCCAAAAAGGAGGATCACTATATGAATAACTTACATTTTCTGGTTTTCCAATAAGAAACAGTGTTTCTGGTTATAAATGTTAAACATCTTTTAGGTTTTGCAATAAGAAACACTGATTAAGTGTGTTAAAAAAAAAACCGTAAAGGTGCGATTTTGATTTTGACTTCATATAAATACCTTCTGGAACAGAAGGTTCTCTGTTCATGGGTTCTGCAATTTTGATTTGGAAACTATGCCGCACTGAGGTCTGATCTATGAGGGAAGAGCCTGTGAGTGAATGGTTTGAGTTCTGCTGGCTGCCTTCCCACTCTTTATCTAGGGAGAGTGGATCCCAGAGAAGGACAATAGCAATTAGGTCTTGTTGGGAAGAAGGAACACAGCCACCAGCACTGGACCATTTTGCTTCCCCTGAACAAATAAGATAGTGTGATGCTGGCGTTTTGGGCTTGCACAGGGCTGGGCGGCCACGGCTCGCCTGCTGGCCTGCTTGGTGGAGATAAGGTGCCCAGACCTATGCTGGGGTCAGGGAGGGGGTTGAATTCACTGCACTTCCCTGCATTTCATTTACGGTTTGGGGGCTAATGATATTCCCTTGTTCCGTCAGGAGCTGTGTATGGATTCTTTTTCTTTCTTCAATTTAATAGAGCTTTTGAATCAAAATACATCTTGCTTAAGCTATCCTGAAATGTTTCACGTTTAAGAAAAGACAAAAAGGCAGTTGCCATGATGCTCCCCTCACCTCCCACCCCCACACGGTGGCCCAGTAGACAGTCCCCTTGACTGCTCCAAGCCCAGCTGAAAATGGTTTCTGATTCTCATCAGAAAGGGAGCTGTAACAGTGCAGATAATAGATGCACGTTAGCTTTCGTGATGGAAGGGTGGAAAGAAATGCTGCCTTGTTACTGCCATTCCAAGTACAATAATGAGGCTGCATATTTGCAGCTCGCTGCTGAAGCCAGACGTCACCAGAGTCATTTGGATTCGTAGGAAGTTGGAACATATTGTTTTAAAAGAGATTTCAAGAGCATCATCTTTGGAAATCCTATATAGCAATGAAGTGGGGTTTTTTTTCTTTTTTCAATCTGACTTCTATAGCCGTATCTGTTTGAATTTTTCATCCCATATCCATTCTCTCTAATAGTGTATTTGCCTGTGCTATTTTGAGTTCTGTTAAATGGGCTTGATATTAAATTATTTTAAATACTTTTATTGCCACTCGGAAGACATGGAGGTATTTCTAGTGTTCGTATTTGGGTCATGAAGATGCCACTTTGCCTCATTTTGTCACATGTAAGAGCCAGGCTATTTCAAGGAAGGGCCAGAGGAGAGACTTTCTATTTCTGAGAATGTACTATGGATTAGGAAGCATGGCTTATTCAAAGATTTGTCCTTTTATGCTTTGAAATCTGAAATGGAGAAACTGGGGCCTCGGTGACGTGGAGATTTAGAATCTATGATGGGGCTAATGAGGCTTTTGCCTTCCTTTGGGACTGGCTTTTTTCCCCCCTGAAACCACATCCAGCCCTAGACAGCACTGTGAAGATGAAGACCTCTCTCTCAAATAAATCAATAAAGTCTTTTAAAAAATAATAATAAAAAAAGGGGTGCCTGGGTGGCTCAGTTGGTTAAGCATCTGCCTTTGGCTCAGGTCATGATTGCAGGGTCCTGGGATCAAGCCCCTCATTGGGCTCCCTGCTCAGTGGGGAGTCTGCTTCGCCCTTTCCTGCTCCCCATGCTTGTGCTCTCTTTCTGTCTCAAATAAATAAAAACAGCCTTTTAAAAAAGGAAAAGATGAAGACCTCATGCAAAGTCCCGAATTCCAAGCTGCTTGCCACTTACCCGGGCAGGAGTGGCGTGCGGAGGCTGGATGGCACCCTCCAGGGGCTGCCCCTCTTTCCTCTTCAGATTCCCTAGGGACGAAAGAAGAGCTGGCCTCGTTTCTGCCAGGCGCTCTCATCCAGCTATTGGGAAATCCTTTCACACTGCAGGGATGTCAGAGGACAGGCCCCTGGTTCTAATGCCTCCTGATTTTTACCTTTTTTCCCTGGCCTTTTCCTTGAAGGTATCTTGTGTGTGTGTTTACTTTAAAATGCACATTTGAAAACTTGTAAGGAAACAATTTCAAGGACACATCACATCCACCCATGTATCCACTCATTCACGATGCGGCAAATATTTACTGAACACCTCCTGCCAAGCACCGCAGTGGGCGAGCCGGGGGCCTCCGTGCACCGTGGAGCTGCACGCCCGTGTTTAACACAGCAGCATAGTCTGGGGCAAGGACCGCTGAGTTTTGTCGTGGATCAAGCAGAACACATCTGCAGCACAGTGTGTGTGTGATGGACACGGCCTGAACGCAAGAACTTCTGGACAGCCAGAGGCGGGCTTGGGAGGCCTGCTTGATAACTGAATTGAAAGCATGGGGGTACGCCCTCTCCTCATGCAGCGATCCGGTTTGTGTGGGACACCAAGGCCTTCGCATCTGTCCATGTCTTCACAGTAGCCTGAGGGCTGGGCAGGACCGATGGTGGAGGCTGGGGCCTCAGCTGGGGCAGGTGATGGAGTTACAGAAGCAGATAGCGTGGGGCAGCTCCCACCAGGTGGGGCTCACAGTCTTTAGAATTTAAGCGTTATAAAAATTTGAGAAAAAAATGCTACTAGTCGTGGCATAAAATCACTTAGCTCCTCTCAGTGTGTTTTGAGGCTTGGGAGCCATTTCTGCAGATTCTAATCTGGGGATGTGACATCTAGGTAAACGCGTGGCTCTGCCCATTAGTTTAGGCCTCCTTTGTGGGGAGCCCCCTCTCCCCCCGCCGGGCTTCAGTGACAGGCTGCAGGACGGTGGGGGTGCACTTGGACCCTTCTAGAACTCAGAGTCTTAAAAATCCGTCTGCCCTGGTCCTGCATAATTATGCCAGCGACGTGGTGTTCCTCCTCCGTGTGGAGGTCCTTGAGGAGAGAAACTTGAGAAGAAACTTTTGGTTTTTAGAAACTATTTTAGGTTTCCATTGTGTTTCGTCTGAGAATTACTTACAGGCTTTTTAATGATGTAAGAGTGCCTCCTCGGAGAGGTGGAAAACAGTTTCCTTGCTGCCCTTCTGGGTCGCCATGTCTGGCGTGTTGTGGACGAGACGGCTGGAGCTGGCAGTCGGCCCCACCACATCCGGGGCCTCCGTCCCCCCTTCATTGCTCCACACCCTGCGGAAGCGGCTCACTTCCAAGCATGGTTTGTGTGAGAATTTAATTGTTATTTGGTGGCTTCAGAAGGGAAGCAGGCTTTAAAAGATCTGTTACACGGGACGAGTGTATGTTTGCTTTTTAGTGTAGGAAGGATTTGACATGGCAGCAGAAGTTTTGAGCAGGTTGGGGTTTTTGGGCCGTCTTGTGGCAGACTCCCTTCGGAGGGCTTTGTTCTTCTGTGGACTCCCGCGGGGCCTGCGCCACGCTGTGGGCTGAGATGTGCTGCCCAGATTTCAGGAGGGTGGCTGTTGTGACAAGCTGCTTCTGTTCCCCGGGGCACTTGCACTCAGGGACTCTGCGGGTACCCCACCTGCTCCCCTCACAGCTCAGTTCTCAGGCAGGGCTCTTCCTTTGAGCTCTTGCCCCGCCTCCCCCTCCCCAGGGAAGGTGAGAGAAAAAAGCCTACAGACACTTGGGGTCTACCCTGACCCTCGTGAGCCCCTTCGCAAGCGCTCTTTTGGGAGGCGGAGAGGCTGCTCATTCTCTCCGCCCGGAGAGTTGGCACGCCCTGCGGCCTGAGCAGGTCGGCCGCAGTGTGGGGTAGGGGTGCTGGGGGGCAGCGACCCCGCTGCCGAGCCCTGCCGGGGCTGAGCTGGTCCCTGCTGCGTGCTCGAGGCTGCCAGCCTCCTGTCTTCCCCAGTCCTGCACACACACACACACACACACACGCACACACCGCCCACATCCACACACGTATCACACGGACACCGTGTACACACATGCACCCACACCACCCGTACACACTGCAGACGCCACACACACACCACACACCACACACGTCCACACACATATCACACATATCACAGGGACACCATGTACACACATGCACCCACACTACCCATACACACCGTGGACGACACACACACACACTGCACACACCACACACATCCACACACGTATCACACATACTTCATGTACGTACATACACCCACACCACCTGTATACACTGTGGACGCCACGCACACACACACACACACCGGCCACACACAACAACACATTCACGCACATACCTGACACACATAGTAGCGCGTGAACCACTCAGGAAATGGTGCTGAATTCTCTGCTTTCCCCCCAGATTGATACCCCCATGTCTCCCACTGTTCTGGCCTAGAACATCTTGGTCCCCCAGGTCCCCAAGCCCCGGTGTTCTTTCTCTCTTGGGTCACTGCCTCCCCTTGTGGTTTTGTTATCTCTGGGCTTGCCCTGTCATGCGTGTGGATGTCTGATCATTTGGGAGCTTTGTCTCTGCACCAGCGACTGTCTTCCTGAAGACACTCGACTCTCCTCTCCACTCTCCTTGGTTCTTCCCTGGGTTCTTCCCTGGCGTTCAGGAGTGGAGGCTCCTGTGGGAAGCCCCGCCCCCCCTTCCCGCCCATCCGTCCCCTTCCCCTCGGTCATTTCTCTTACTGCAGACAGCTCCCTAACTGTAATGTGAAATTTGGAAGGCACAGACTGTGGGTTTCATTATGGTGCTGGTGAATAATAAATGTATTTGGGTTAAAGCCTCAACCAGCACACCTGCATTTAATAAGTTAAAAGTGAACACCCCCTCAGCCTGCCCTGTTTCCACTCCCTTCCCCAGAGGAAACTGCTGACAAGCATTTGGTCCTTTCCGGTCTGTTCCGTATGCCTTTGCAGCCATATGTGAACTTGCAGATATGTGTGCGTTTGCTGGCTAGCTTGATGGATCTGTACACATACGCCCACCCTCTAGCTGTCTTACCATTTTCACTCCACCATAGGCCGTAAGATTCCTATCCGTCCGTACATATTGGCCTACCTCTTTTAGAAAAAAATGCCTCGAAGAATTCCAGCGTGTGGACTCTGCCATAATTTATTTAACTGTTCCCTCTTTATGGGCACTTAGGTTGTTTCCAGTTTTTAAAATGATGGCTGCAATGAAAAATCCTCATACAGACAACATTTCAGATATATGTGAGTCCTTCTGGAAATGGCGTTGCTGGATAAAAGGATATGCAGATTTAAATTTTTCNTGATGGCTGCAATGAAAAATCCTCATACAGACATCATTTCAGATATATGTGAGTCCTTCTGGAAATGGCGTTGCTGGATAAAAGGATATGCAGATTTAAATTTTTCATAGGGAATGCTGAATGGGTTTTCTGAAAGGCTTCATTAGGACTCCTCCTAAAGAAATAAATTTTTTAAAAAAGAGAAAACCAGCCAAAAAAAGTAATTCACCACCAACAGCCAAATAAAGGGAGAGAACACTCTCTTAGGCCATCAACTGGGGAATACAACAGCCTGGAAGAGGCCAAGGACATGGGCTAAAGTTTGTATCTTCTCTGAGGTTCCTTTGCTGTCTGCACACTCCCTGCCCACCACCCGTTCCCGCCCAAGAAAAAGCAATCTGGGGGAAAGAAGGTGAACAGTCGAAACCCTGAGAACTTACTGACATTCCTCAATTTGACGAGCGGGAGGCTGGGATGGCGGGCTTTCGGGCGGGGGGTGCTCCTGGAGCTTACTGGCCCTCCGCAAAGTCAGGAGAGACCCGGCCTCCAGTAGGGTGCTTCCCAGGTCTGTCTGCATTGGATTCTGGGAGAATCCCGAAGCTTCCTCTTCCAGTGGACCCATTAGCTCTTTGATGGCATCCATGCTTATATTTAGCCCTCTGAATNACCCATTAGCTCTTCGATGGCATCCATGCTTATATTTAGCCCTCTGAATCTCAACCATTATATCGGGGGAAAAAAATCAAGTCTTCATGCTTTTCAGCAGTTTTAGGCTTACAGAAAAATTGAACAAAGTTCGGAGTTTCCATTTGCCTCCTCACTCCCAAACCCCCGCTTTCCCCTATTATTCACATATAGTGTGACTATGACATGTTAGTTAGAATTGATGAGCCCATACTGATATATTATTGTTACTATTAATTAAATTCGGGTAAGGCTCACTCTTCGGGTGGTGCATTCCATGGGTTTTGGCAAACATTTAGACTNTTTTTGGCAAACGTTTAGACTCAACTAGTTGTGTTCTTGTCTTGTTAGCTTCCCCTTGTTTTATGATGATCCGTTGGTGATAGCCTTTTGAGTCTTTGCTTCCTGTGGCATGGGGGAGGGCCGGGGTTCTGAGGGCCTGGCTCATTTCTGGGGACTGGTGCNTGAGGGCCTGGCTCGTTTCTGGGGACTGGTGCTCCCGTGGTGTCGTGGTCCCTCCAACTCCCCCATTCTGACGCTCCTGCAGTCTCAGTCTCCTTGCTGCCACTTCCATCCACCCATCCCAGCACAGCTGCCCATTGCTTCGGGGCCATCGTGGGGCAAGGAGGGGCTTGCAGACTTAGCTGCCCTAATTGGTCCCCGATTACTCAGCCCAAATAATAGGCATCGTCACTGGGAGCCTCTGCAAAATTCCAAACTGGCAGTGAGGTGAGGCAGGGTAGCCTCTCTGCCTGGAAGGAAGCCCCCATGCTCCTCTTCACTGGTTTTCTCTCCTTGTTCCTTCTTGGATTCTGTATTTGGTGTTTTGTAACGTAGTCTTTTACCTGGGTGGGTGCCGGTGTGTGGGCGGGGTGGGGGTGCGGGGCCAGGCTTTGGAAGCAGGAAGCAGGAAGCAGGAGGGCCACTGCCCGGCCCAGTTGGCCCCGTGGTG
>NC_048226.1:20574724-20647089 GCF_002007445.2 Ailuropoda melanoleuca | reverse complement strand
ACAAAATGATAACACTCTTAAAAGCTGGCCAAGTGCAAAAATATACCTAAAAAGTGCTTAAATGTGACCGCATCATCACATCCTGCATTGAATGCTCCGCATGCCCAGTGCCCAGACAGAAGGCGGGACAGGGGCAGGAGAACAGAGAGAGTTTCAGATGTGCTCACCCCAGGGTTGGGGCCCCGGCTTCTCCCTGGACTTAGCTCCGCCACCTCGAGCAAGTCACTCGCCTTTCCTTAGCCTCTCCACCGGCCTGCTAGGGCAGGATAAGAATAGAATTCCCTCAGGGCTGTTGTGCGAACTCCCCAGGGTGAGGCTGCGTACTCACTGGCTTCCCTTCTGCTGGGCAGATGGGCCTGGAGTCCTTCCTGGAGGGAGGGCTTTCCCGGCTGTAGTTTGAGGACAAGGGGCCCCCATCCCAGGACAAGTACCCTCCACCCTGGCCCAGTGGGTTGGATTGGCCTGATCCCTCTGCCCTAAACCATTGTGTGCCCCTCTGCTCTCTCTGGGGGGGGCCCAGGGCTTGCTGTCCTTCTGCACACACCCCCAGCATCCCTCCCTGACCTTGTGGTCTGTTCCTTCCAAAGTCGCCATTTCGGTGCCTTTCACAGTGGATCCTGATATTTTTTACTCCAGACACTTGACGGGGTGGCCCTGCTGCCTTCGGAGCCCGCAGAAGCACCTAAAATGGCCTTTGCCATGTGCACCAGAGCAGAGCGCCTTCCCAGGGACAGATGTTCCTGGAACACACCTTGGTTTCCAGGACTGTGTGAAAAGGGTGAGGCCATTGAAGTGGGGTTTGAGTTTTTGTGAAGGGGAGTGGGTCCCCTTCTGCCTTTGTCCTGGTCATGGGCCCCACCTGAGAGCACAGCCCTACATCGCACCCCCATGTCTGGTCTTGCAGAAGTGGCCTGCCTAGACTTTCCCTCAAGCCAGTGCCCAGCATGGTCCCCCAAAGCTGGGGAGCGCCCCTCTACCTGGCAGCTGGCAGCTGTGAGCTCCTTCCCTTAGGACCTGTTTCCTCATCTGTGCCCTGGGAGGCCTGGCCCTACAAAGGATCGGAGCGTGAGGGCTAAGGCTGGTGCTCATTTCCCAACACACCTTGCCCCTCCTGGGAAAGGTAGGGGAAGCGGGTGCCTGGCTTTGACTGGATTTGTCTGTCGTGGGTTCCAGCAGGGAGCCCGGCTGATGGGAGTGGGCTCTTGTCATCCAGTCATGGACTTGAGCCAGGAAGACCGTTCTAGACCCACTGTTCCACACCATGATGTGATTAGTTCCTTCCATCACAGGAAGAGCTTTTTTTTTTTTCCACCTGGAAAATTATGGTGAACCTTAGTGTTTCCTGTCTGCAAAGTGTTCTTCAGAAGACCTCGTAGAACTCACATTAGATCAGTAAGGAGAATTCTGAAAGGGTATTGAGAGCAGAGCCATTAGATAGGTGGACTACTGAATTCTAGTTCCTTTCATTATTTTGCTTAAAATTCGAGTTCCTCCCCATCTTTTCAGGGCTGCTCTCCCCGCTCTCAGTTTCCCCTGTCCCAGGGCAGCCTCGAGTTGCAGGTGTTGCTTCAGAGGGGTCACAGTGCTTGCTCATCCCCGGCTGGCCCTGCTCTGGGCGGTTTGGTGCATGTTAGTGCTCCTCCTCCTCCCAGAAGCCTGTGGAGATTTCTGAGGTCCTCCATGTTCTAGACAGGACAGGAGAAGCCAGGAGAGTTAAGTAGTTTGCTGGGGTTCTCAGGAAGCAAGCCCGGGCAGTGTGGTTCCAGATGGGCTCCAAACCCCTGCACAGTGGCCCCTGGGGTGCTTGTGGCCAGCCTGGGGTCCAGGCCCTGTGCCCACTGCTCCTGGGGGTGTGGTCAGGGCTGCAGACTACAGCAAGGCCTGGGCTGTGGTATGGAGGGTCTGTGCTACCCTCTGAGCCTCGGCTCCTCACCTGCAAGAGGAAAGGCTGACCTGTGCTTCCAGCCCTGGGCCCTCGGTAGCACTCTGGGGGGGTTTATTTGGTGGGGACATTTGGACCCAAGGAGGACTTCCGCTTCTTCCTTCTGGGAAGCTTGAAAATGCTGGAGTCTCGTCATCATCGTGTGGGGTGGAGGGCAGCGTTGCGTCCTGGGCTGCTGGGTGCTGGCTGTGGCAGGCACATGTCCCGCTCTCCTTCCAGGTGGAGGATGGACTCATGCATTCATCCCACACGTTTTTATTAAATGTTGATTGAAAATCCCTGCTCTTATGGAGCTTGCTTTCCAGTGAAGGAAGGCAGGCCATAACCAAGGTAAATGAAAGAAATATATCACATATTACATGGTGGTAATTGCTATGGAGAAGCACAAAGCAGAGAAGGAGGCCAGGAAAGGCTAGGTGGGTGGCATTGCGGTTTTAAGTAGGGTGGTCAGGGAGGGTGATGTATGAGTGAGAGCATGGAGGAGGGGAAGGAGGGAGCCATGTGGACAACTAGGAGACCGGCCCATGTAAAGGGCCTGGGGTGACATCTGTCTGGTGTGTTCGAGGAAGAGCAAGGAAGCAAGGTGGCTGATGGTAGAGGTATAGAGGGAGAGGTCATGAAGGGTGGTGGAAGAGATCATTTGGGCTGGTGCGCCGGGACTAGATTAGAAGGGGCTGGCGTAGAGGTAACAAGCTGTTAGGAGCCACTGCAGTCCTACAGGGGATGGAGGCTTGGCACAGGCANCTTTCAGTCATACTGAGGAAATTTTTGTGGTAGTCGAAGAGAAGCGTCCTTTTGGCATAAACAAAATGATAACACTCTTAAAAGCTGGCCAAGTGCAAAAATATACCTAAAAAGTGCTTAAATGTGACCGCATCATCACATCCTGCATTGAATGCTCCGCATGCCCAGTGCCCAGACAGAAGGCGGGACAGGGGCAGGAGAACAGAGAGAGTTTCAGATGTGCTCACCCCAGGGTTGGGGCCCCGGCTTCTCCCTGGACTTAGCTCCGCCACCTCGAGCAAGTCACTCGCCTTTCCTTAGCCTCTCCACCGGCCTGCTAGGGCAGGATAAGAATAGAATTCCCTCAGGGCTGTTGTGCGAACTCCCCAGGGTGAGGCTGCGTACTCACTGGCTTCCCTTCTGCTGGGCAGATGGGCCTGGAGTCCTTCCTGGAGGGAGGGCTTTCCCGGCTGTAGTTTGAGGACAAGGGGCCCCCATCCCAGGACAAGTACCCTCCACCCTGGCCCAGTGGGTTGGATTGGCCTGATCCCTCTGCCCTAAACCATTGTGTGCCCCTCTGCTCTCTCTGGGGGGGGCCCAGGGCTTGCTGTCCTTCTGCACACACCCCCAGCATCCCTCCCTGACCTTGTGGTCTGTTCCTTCCAAAGTCGCCATTTCGGTGCCTTTCACAGTGGATCCTGATATTTTTTACTCCAGACACTTGACGGGGTGGCCCTGCTGCCTTCGGAGCCCGCAGAAGCACCTAAAATGGCCTTTGCCATGTGCACCAGAGCAGAGCGCCTTCCCAGGGACAGATGTTCCTGGAACACACCTTGGTTTCCAGGACTGTGTGAAAAGGGTGAGGCCATTGAAGTGGGGTTTGAGTTTTTGTGAAGGGGAGTGGGTCCCCTTCTGCCTTTGTCCTGGTCATGGGCCCCACCTGAGAGCACAGCCCTACATCGCACCCCCATGTCTGGTCTTGCAGAAGTGGCCTGCCTAGACTTTCCCTCAAGCCAGTGCCCAGCATGGTCCCCCAAAGCTGGGGAGCGCCCCTCTACCTGGCAGCTGGCAGCTGTGAGCTCCTTCCCTTAGGACCTGTTTCCTCATCTGTGCCCTGGGAGGCCTGGCCCTACAAAGGATCGGAGCGTGAGGGCTAAGGCTGGTGCTCATTTCCCAACACACCTTGCCCCTCCTGGGAAAGGTAGGGGAAGCGGGTGCCTGGCTTTGACTGGATTTGTCTGTCGTGGGTTCCAGCAGGGAGCCCGGCTGATGGGAGTGGGCTCTTGTCATCCAGTCATGGACTTGAGCCAGGAAGACCGTTCTAGACCCACTGTTCCACACCATGATGTGATTAGTTCCTTCCATCACAGGAAGAGCTTTTTTTTTTTTCCACCTGGAAAATTATGGTGAACCTTAGTGTTTCCTGTCTGCAAAGTGTTCTTCAGAAGACCTCGTAGAACTCACATTAGATCAGTAAGGAGAATTCTGAAAGGGTATTGAGAGCAGAGCCATTAGATAGGTGGACTACTGAATTCTAGTTCCTTTCATTATTTTGCTTAAAATTCGAGTTCCTCCCCATCTTTTCAGGGCTGCTCTCCCCGCTCTCAGTTTCCCCTGTCCCAGGGCAGCCTCGAGTTGCAGGTGTTGCTTCAGAGGGGTCACAGTGCTTGCTCATCCCCGGCTGGCCCTGCTCTGGGCGGTTTGGTGCATGTTAGTGCTCCTCCTCCTCCCAGAAGCCTGTGGAGATTTCTGAGGTCCTCCATGTTCTAGACAGGACAGGAGAAGCCAGGAGAGTTAAGTAGTTTGCTGGGGTTCTCAGGAAGCAAGCCCGGGCAGTGTGGTTCCAGATGGGCTCCAAACCCCTGCACAGTGGCCCCTGGGGTGCTTGTGGCCAGCCTGGGGTCCAGGCCCTGTGCCCACTGCTCCTGGGGGTGTGGTCAGGGCTGCAGACTACAGCAAGGCCTGGGCTGTGGTATGGAGGGTCTGTGCTACCCTCTGAGCCTCGGCTCCTCACCTGCAAGAGGAAAGGCTGACCTGTGCTTCCAGCCCTGGGCCCTCGGTAGCACTCTGGGGGGGTTTATTTGGTGGGGACATTTGGACCCAAGGAGGACTTCCGCTTCTTCCTTCTGGGAAGCTTGAAAATGCTGGAGTCTCGTCATCATCGTGTGGGGTGGAGGGCAGCGTTGCGTCCTGGGCTGCTGGGTGCTGGCTGTGGCAGGCACATGTCCCGCTCTCCTTCCAGGTGGAGGATGGACTCATGCATTCATCCCACACGTTTTTATTAAATGTTGATTGAAAATCCCTGCTCTTATGGAGCTTGCTTTCCAGTGAAGGAAGGCAGGCCATAACCAAGGTAAATGAAAGAAATATATCACATATTACATGGTGGTAATTGCTATGGAGAAGCACAAAGCAGAGAAGGAGGCCAGGAAAGGCTAGGTGGGTGGCATTGCGGTTTTAAGTAGGGTGGTCAGGGAGGGTGATGTATGAGTGAGAGCATGGAGGAGGGGAAGGAGGGAGCCATGTGGACAACTAGGAGACCGGCCCATGTAAAGGGCCTGGGGTGACATCTGTCTGGTGTGTTCGAGGAAGAGCAAGGAAGCAAGGTGGCTGATGGTAGAGGTATAGAGGGAGAGGTCATGAAGGGTGGTGGAAGAGATCATTTGGGCTGGTGCGCCGGGACTAGATTAGAAGGGGCTGGCGTAGAGGTAACAAGCTGTTAGGAGCCACTGCAGTCCTACAGGGGATGGAGGCTTGGCACAGGCATCGGTGGCTGTGGGAGAGCAGTGCTGGGAGTCTGTGTTCACTTCCGAGGTGGAGCCAGCGTGGTTTCCTGGTGGCTGTGAGGACGAGGGAAGGAGAAGGGCCCAGGTTGGCTCTGAGGCTTTGGCCTAAGCAACCTGAAGGAAGTAGCCATCAGTTGAGATGGGAAGGCTTTGGGGGACAATAAGAGCAAGTTTTCCCCATCCCATGCATCAGGGGACCCATGCTTGGCTTCCCAGGTGGACACTAAGAGCAGCCCCCCTGATTCTCTGGCCGTTGGAGATAGAGGAAACATGAAGGGCTTTTGGACACTGACTAGGCTGTGCCAGGATACCTGTCAGGGCCGTGTGCCATTTGCTTGACGGCTCTGAGGAGGACATGGCTGCCCCTGGCTGCTGTTTGCCACCCAGAGGCTGGGCCGTGTCTGTGCAGGGCAGAGCCTCAGGGCAGAACCTTCTGGCCTGCACATCTGGGGCCCGGCCCCTGGTCTGTACGTTCTTATTTCTGTCCTTTCAGGCCTAGGTTTTATCTTTTTGCCTTCTCGATTCTTCTTTTTTTAAGTTGAGGTATAATTAACATATAACATTATATTAGTTTCAGATTTATAGAGCAATGATTTGATGTTTGTATGCAGAAACAATCACCACATTAACAGCCATCATCATGTATAATTACAAAATTATTTTTCTTGTGAGGAGAGCTTTTAAGGTTACTCTCTTAGCAACTTTCAAATATGCAATACAGTGTTATGAACTATAGTCATCATGCTCTTTATTACATCCCCAGGACTTACTATTATTTTTTTTTAAAGATTTTATTTATTTATGACAGAGACAGAGACAGCCAGCGAGAGAGGGAACACAAGCAGGGGGAGTGGGAGAGGAAGAAGCAGGCTCATAGTGGAGGAGCCTGATGTGGGGCTCGATCCCATAACGCCGGAATCATGCCCTGAGCCGAAGGCAGACGCTTAACCGCTGTGCCACCCAGACGCCCCCCCCCAGGACTTATTTTATAGCTGGGGGTTTGTACTTTTGATCCACTTCATGCATTTCCCCCACCCCCCGCCCCCCACCTCTGGCATTCTGTTCTCTGCCATTCTGTTCTCTGTATCTATGAACTCAGGGTTTTTGTTTGTTTCCTCGTTGTTGTTGTTTTTTTTTAATAAGAGTCCACATATAAGTGAGATCATATGGTGTTTGTCTTTATCTGTCTGCTTTATTTCACTTAGCAGAATGCCATTAAGACCCATTCCCCCACCCCCCGCCCCCCACCTCTGGCATTCTGTTCTCTGCCATTCTGTTCTCTGTATCTATGAACTCAGGGTTTTTGTTTGTTTCCTCGTTGTTGTTGTTTTTTTTTAATAAGAGTCCACATATAAGTGAGATCATATGGTGTTTGTCTTTATCTGTCTGCTTTATTTCACTTAGCAGAATGCCATTAAGACCCATCCATGTTGTTGCAAATGGTAGGATTTCCTTTTTTTTTTTTTTTTATGGCTGAATAATATTTTACGTGTATGTCTATAGCTTTTTTTTTTTCATTTTCTTTATCCATTCATCTGTCGGTGAGCACTTCGGTTGTTTCCATATCTTGGCTGTTGTAAATAATGCAGCAATGAGCATTGTAGTGCAGGTGTGCTTTGGAGTTAGTGTTTCCATTTGTTCAGATAAATACCCAGAAGTGGAGTTACTGGATTGAATGGTAATTCTGTTTTTTCTCTTTTGAAGAACTTCCCCACTGTTTTCCACTGTGGCTGCACCAGCTTACTTCCCACCAACAGCACACGAGTTCTCTTTCCTCCACGTCCTCACCAACACTTGTTATTTCTTGTGTTTTTGGTACTAGTGCGTCTGACAGGTGTGAGGGGATATCTCACTGTGGTTTTGAGTTACATTTCCCTGATGATGAGTGATGTGGAGCGTTTTAACGTACCTGTCAGTCAACTGTATGTTTTCTTTTTTAAATATATTTTTTAAAGATTTTATTTATTTATGTGAGAGAGCAAGTGAGAGAGAGAAAGCACAAGGGGAGTGAGGGTCAGAGGGAGAAGCAGACTCCTCGCTGGGCCAGGAGCCCAATACAGGACTTGACCCTGGGACTCTGGGATCATGACCTGAGCCGAAGGCAGACGCTTAGTCCACTGAGCCACCCAGGTGCCCACCATGTCTATGTTTTCCGTCTCAGATTCTTTAGGGTCCAGGTGGAGAAAGGCCTCGCCGAGCTCACTTGGGTGGTTGAGCTTGGGAACCGGATGTGGTGGGACCTTCCTCTGACTGAAAAGACAGCGGACTGTGTGCGTGGTGGGCTGTGGGAGTATGAGCACCGGGCAGGACAGGGCCAGACAGCCAGCACAGGGAAGGCCTCAGGCAAGAAGTGACTACCAGGTTACAAAGGTTGGAGTTGCCCCGACCCTGGGGACAGGCCTGACCGTGTGAGCTCTGCCTTCCAGAGCTTGGCCATTTTTCTGCTGTCCAGGGTCCCAGCGTCAGTGCGGACGTGGTGGAGGTGGGCGTGACATTGCCAGCACCGTGGCCCTCCTAGCAGGCCAGGCTGTCCTCTGGCAGTGTCCCCGTGCCAGCCCAGGCCTGGCTTGGCTGTTCACAGCTGGGTCACCCCTTTCTGCCATTCAGCATTTGTTGTGGGGTGGACCAGGCTGGCTAGTGATCAGGAGCAGAATGCTAGCATGGGCCTGGCATGCCAGTGCCCACCCGCATGCCTCCCCATATTCTTTCTGTGGTTGGAAGGAATGGTGGAGGGCAGCAGCTGGGAGCTGTGCAGTACTCCCGGTCCGCTCATGACCATGGGAATTTATGAGTTGCTGGAGTGTTTTCCTTGTGAACCTTTTCTGGATGAGCCTTGTGAGTGGCTGAGTACAGGGCGGTGAGGGGTGGGGGGCAGGGAGGAGCGGGGAGGGACACAGTGTCACCTGGTTCCTGCCAGGGAGGTTCATGGCAGCAGAGAGCTGAGGTCCTGAGCCTGGCACATAGTAGGTTGGCCCCGCAGATGGCTTTTGAACGGAGGCTGGACAAACAGCCAAGGAAGACTCCCTGGTTCCCAGGCAGCCGCACCTCTGTCCCTGCGGAAGGCCTCTGGAGGCGGAGTGTTGCTGAGAAGCTGGCTATATTTTTAGCCTCGGGGACACACTGTACGTGGTAGCCTGTGGCCCGTGGCAGTTAACAGGCAGGTGTTAAAGGCCGTTTTGCAGAGTAATTATGCAGCTTTGGGGACTGGCAGGAGGCTTTCCGTACGGAATTCAGGGCCAGGGGTCATGGGGAGCAGGGAGAAGCTGGGGAGGAGCTTCTCTGTGGGAACCTCTTCTGAAGAGCTTCCTCGGCATGCCCTTTGGGGGGTTGCTCAGTGAGTGTCGAGCCTCTTTCTTCTCCCCGAGGGGCTCTGCATTCCTTCTGGGGGCTCCTGGATGAGCCCTGCCCCTCCCAGGTTGTCTTGCACCAAACCGATATGGTAACTCCCCTCCACAGTCAGAAACTTTTGGTGGCCCCGTTTGCCTGTGAGGTAACACTGGCCTCTGAGCTGGGCGTTTGGTGCTCGGTATGGTTTCCGTAGCCTGTTTCCTTCGCTTCTGCTGTGGCTGGCCTCTGTGATCCCCAGCTCGGCGTTCCTATTCAGAGTCCTTTCCCAGTCTGTGTAGTGCCTTGCTGAGAAGAGGGCTTACCACTGAAGCTCAGGGATGCCTTTCCCAGTTGGGTTTTGAAGAATGAATAGGAGTTTGTCAGTACGATTCTGGAGGAATCAAAAAGGGAATGACTCGAACAGTGGCATGAAAGGGGTGAGGCACCAGTGGCAGGGGGTGCTTGGGGTGTGATGATGGCTCGGGCCTGGGAGCTCAGCTGCCTTGCACTCCGTGGTTCAGAGTCAGTGATGTGTCAAGTAGTACCATGCCTCCATGCTCCCCATTAATGTCCCTGGCTGAGCTGGGGGCTGTCACAGGTGTGGTTGGATCTGCATGTTATCTGCATGGACAGTGATGCTCTCGTCCATTGGTGTTGGAGTGGGCCCATGGTGAGGGGTGTGGGGTCTGTGTTTGGATTTAGGAGGCCTTCAGCAGGGGGGGGTCTGTTCCGTGGACAGGGAACACGGCAGGAGCCATCGACATTAAAGCTCANGGTGTTGGAGTGGGCCCATGGTGAGGGGTGTGGGGTCTGTGTTTGGATTTAGGAGGCCTTCAGCAGGGGGGGGTCTGTTCCGTGGACAGGGAACACGGCAGGAGCCATCGACATTAAAGNTCAACCTTGTAGGGGCGCCTGGGTGGCACAGCGGTTAAGCGTCTGCCTTCGGCTCAGGGCGTGATCCCAGCGTTATGGGATCGAGCCCCACATCAGGCTCTTCTGCTATGAGCCTGCTTCTTCCTCTCCCACTCCCCCTGCTTGTGTTCCCTCTCTCGCTGACTGTCTCTATCTCTGTCGAATAAAGAAATAAAAAATCTTTAAAAAAAAAAAACAAAACTCAACCTTGTAAGTCATGGGGTCAGCGCCTTCATTCAACATGGTAGGGAGACCAAGATGCTGATGCTGGAGGTGGGGCCTGATGCCCAATATCTCAGTGCTTTCCTTCTTCCTCCAAAATAGGGAAACTGAGGCATGGGTAGGTTCCTTAGTCCTCCCAGGCTGTAAGGAGCAGAGTTTGGATGTGAGTCAGGATGTCTGTCTGTAGTTAGGCTCTGCGCAGAAATCCAGGCAGTGACCCATTCTGGGGTATGCAGGCCATGGGCTGAGCACTGGCGTCCCCATGCATCAGGGAGGAAAAGACGTCACTTGCTCGGGGGATGGCTTGCACTGTGCACCCACGTGTGCACACGGTCGCCCTTTCTTTGAAAAGTGTTGGTTTAGTGTATTTTGTAGAATTTCCCCCTACATATGTCACACACGATTTTAAGATGAATAATGCAAATGACACCGAGCTCTGTATCTTGTGTCGCATTTTGCTTCTTTGGAAAACAAATTGGGAATAGAATCTTGAAGAATGTGCTTTATTTCCTATTAGAGCAAGTGAAACCCACAATATTAATGCCACAGGGTTTCCTGTATCTTCCTCCAAACGGATTAGAGAAATACCTTCCCCACTCTCTCCGGCTGAGGCCCAGCTGCTGGTGGCCTCAAATCGTTAGCTCTCTGTGCTTGCTGACCTTTGGAGAACGAATAGGAGGGATCGCTCAAAAACTTGGAAAGACTCATGATCTACTTGTAACTCTCTGATTTTGAGAATGTTCGGCTGTTCTGCAGAATGCCAGAGTTCTGATCCCGCAGTTCTGAGACCCTTTTAACGTTTCGGTGCAGGGAGCTTTTAGCCTCTCTTTTTTTAACGTGGGGTCTGTTGCTCGGATAGAACGCCCGCATGTTCATAAATGAGCGACTTGCCTGCAGTCCATTGACACCCTGTTTGTACTCTCTTTCGTTTCAGTCTCCGGAAGATTTAAGCATTGCTGAATCCCGTGTGGGCACACCAGCCTCCGAGGCCAGGACCATCCTGCGGATGGCTGAGAGTCCTCTGGGGCCTGGCGACTCCGAGTGAGTAGGACCTGTGGTTGTCATCTCTATGCTGTGCCCCATGTGCCATTGGCATAGACACCTGGACTCTTGTGCTAAATGGGAGCTGGGAGAACAGCGATGCGTCCCATTGCCCCCTCCTCTCTCTAACAAAAGCTTAAATGCAGCTACACTAAAACTTTTCATTGTTTAACTATTCTTTCAAATTTACCTTCATTTTTTTTAAATCCTTTTTAAAAGTTTTATTTATTTATTTGAGAGGGAGAGTGCAAGCAAGAGAGCAGAAGCAGGGGGAGCAACAGAGGGAGAGGGAGAAGCAGACTCCCCGCTGAGCAGGGAGCCTGATGCGGGGCTCGATCCCAGGACCCTCAATCCCAGGACCCTCGGATCATGACCTGAGCCACAGGCAGATGCTTAACCAACTGACACCCAGGCGCCCCATAAATTTACCTTCATTTTGTGAAAAAAGACGTGAAGGACTGCGGGACATCCCTAGAGGACAGATGGCTGCACAGTAGACTGGGTTTCCTATGACGCTGTCCATCTCCCCGTCAGACCCGCCAGGTCCCTTTCTGCTGCCCTGGTGTTCTGAGTGGCACTGTGCTGCCTCCTTAGGCCCTCCCTTCCTGTTGGAGGGGCCAGGGGCATCCAGGGGAGTGCCTCTCCCTGGGAGTGCAGCCGTCAGAGCCCCAGGATGTGGGCAGGGTCTCCCCAGCTGACCTAGCAATAACAATTCCTGAGTTGTTCTGCACTCCAGACCCAGGTGGCCGGCCTGAGGTGCTGCTCTTACGGGCAGGGCCCTCCCCAGGGTCAGCAGGTAGGGCAAGGCAGCCTGAGGTTTGGGTACCACTATGGAAAGTCCCCCCCTTCCCCTGCCAAGTGAATTGTGCAGGGCACCCAGGCTGTGACCGAGGCATCAGACAAGGCTGCGTCTGAGGGTGTGTCACCTGCTAGAGAGTGAGTGTCCCCAGGCCTATATTAGCTTCCCAGGGCTGCCGTGACCAAGTACCACAGACTGGGGGTCTTAAACAACAGAGGCTTATTCTCTCACAGTTCTGGAGGCTGGAAGTCCAAGATCGAGGTGTTGGCGGAATAGCTCCTTCTGGCGACTGTGAGGGGGTTTGGTTCCCGGCCTCTCTTTAGCTGGTAGTGGTTTGCTGACAGTCTCTGGCGTTCCTCGGCTTGTGGCACCGTAATTCTAACCTCCACGTGGCCTGCTTGTGGAGGCCTATCTCTGTCTCTGTCTCTGAATCCAAATTTCCACTTTTTATAAGGGCTCCAGTCATATTGGATTAGGGCCCACTCCAGTGACCTCACCTTCATGTGATCATCTGCAGAGATCTTGTTTGCAAATAGAGTCACAAGCACAGGTACTGAGGGTTAGGACTTGAATGTTATCTTGGGGGCCATAATTCAACCCATAGCAAGTCTCCTTCTAGGGCAGGGCCCATCTTCCCACTGCTTGTGGGGTCTGGTCAGTGGAGCAGCCCAGCCTCTCCTGCCCAGGGGTGGGGGCATCGTCAGCAGCCATGTGATCATCCCACACAAGCCCTTTTCCTAGCAGGATACCTCTGTTGCTGTGCCAGGCCCTGTCCTGGGTGCTGGGGAAACTGAGGCAGCTAGGACGCAGTCCTGTGCACAGGCATGCTTACACAGCATTCTTGGCCAGGTGCTTTCTGGCTGAGACATGACATACACCACCTGCCCTCAGCCCCCTTCACAGCCCTTTGTTCACTTTTTCAAATACTATTTTTATTTTATCAATATAATATATATATACATATTTTGAGAAGTTAAGAGTTCTGTAAGATTTATGAAGAAAATGACAGACGCTTGGCTTCCGCCCTACTGTCCCCGTGCAACTCCTGCCCTATCCTGCTCCCCGTAGATCTCCACTTCCAGCTTTTAGCTGTTTCTCCTGGGACTTACCTCCCTCTTTGTAAAGATTATGTATGTGCTGTTATGTCTGGACTTCCTGTTGTGGTGAAGATGATTTTAACTCTTAGTTTTCATTCTGTAGGACTGCTCTATTTAACCAATATAGTTATTTCATAATTTTGGGTTAAATCCTTAAAAATGTGTATTGGTCAGGGTAGACTAGATCAGGAGATAGTAACAAACATCTTCTAGATCTGAGAAAATTTGGTTTCTAATTAGCAGGCATAATGTTTATTTCCATTTCCTGTTCTCCGTTTGTTTTTGAGCAATTTCAAGAGAAGATGCAGAAAGGTTGTAACCCTGTTTCCTAAAAACCAGAAATCAGCCTGGTCACTCTTCAGTTTACTCTGGTTGGCTTCCCACCCTGTCATCCCACCGAGAATTCTTGTCCAGGTCGCCAACACCCAGTGTTGACAAATCCAACACGTGATGTTCTGTCATCATGCTGAGTGCCCCCCTCCCCAGCATTTGGATATTGTTTCTCTCTCTCTGTGCCTTGGTCTCAATCTCAGGGGGAGAGTCTCCAGTTTCTTACCATTTAAATATGATGTTATCTGCATTTTTTAAAAATTGAGGTAAAATTCCCATAGCATGGAATTAATCATTAACCATCTTAAAGTGGATAATTTAGTAACATTTAATGCCTTCTCCGTGTTGTGTATCCATTATAGTTCTACCTCGTTCCAGGTCAATTTCATCATCCCAGAAGGAGACGCTCGGCTCATTAAGCCGTCTCTCCCCATTCCCCATCACCCATCCCCCCGACAGTCATCACTCTGCTTTCAGTCTCTATGGATTTACCTATAATGGATGTTTCCTACAAAATTAGAAATCATACAGTATGTGATCTTTTGTGTCACGGCCTGTAGAACCGTGCAAAATAAATGTAGTTTATAAGCCACATAGTCTGGGTATTTTGTTATAGCAGCCCAAATGGCCCTTGATTTGGCATAAGGTTTATGAAGTTCATCCAAGTTGTAGCGGGTCTCAGAACTTCATCCCTTTTTACGACTGAGTACTGTTCCATCGTATATTTCTGTACCACATTGTGTTTATCCATTCATCTGTCGATGGACATTTGGGTTGTTCCAACCTTTTGGCTATCGTGAAGAATGCTGTTTTGAATGCATGCGTACAGGTTATTTGTTTGAATACGTGTTTCAGTTCTTCTGTGTATATACCTAGGACTGGAATTGCTGGATCATATGGTAATTTCTGAGGAACCACCAAAGTGTTTTCCACAGCTACTGTATTATTTTACATTCTCACCAACGGTGGTTGAGGGTTCCGGTTTCCCTCATGCTTACCAATATTTGTTCTTCTCTTTCTTTCTTTCTTTCTTTCTTTCTTTCTTTCTTTCTTTCTTTTTTTTTTTTTTTAAAGTTATGGCCAACCGTATGGGTATGAAGTGGTATCTTATGGTTGTTTTGATTTGCATTTCCCTTTGTCAAGCTAAGGATATTCTCCTCTATTATTAATTTTGTGTGTTTTTTTTTTAAATCAAGAATTGCTGTTGGATTTTGTCAAATGCTTTCTCTGCATCAATTAATAAGATCATGTATTTTTTCTTCTTTAGTCTGTGTGTGATGGCTTACATTAATTGCTTTTCTTATGTTGAACCAACATTACATCCCTGGAAGACATGTCACTTGGTTGTGGTATATAATTCTTCTCAGAGATTGATGGNAGATCGTTGTATTCTATTTGCTAATATTTTGTTGAGGATTCTTAAAGGTGTTCATGAGAGATACTGGTCTTTAGTTTTCTTGTAATTATCTGGTTTGATAGTAGGGTCGTACTGGCTTCATAAAATAAGTTAGGAAGTATTCCTTCCTTTTATTTTTCCTTTTATTTTTTTTTTTTGAGAGAGAGAGAGTGAGTGAGTGAACACACGTGTGCATGCAAACTGGGGGGTGGGGGGCACAGGGAGAGAATCTTAAGCAGACTCCCTGCAGACCAAAGAGCCTGATGCAGGGCTTGATCTTACAACACTGAGATCGTGACCTGAGCCAAAACAGAGTTGGGCACTTAACCGACTGAGCCACCCAGGCACCCCATTCCTTCCTTTTCTAATTTCTGAAATAGATTGTAGAGAATTAGTATTCTACCTTCCTTAAACATTTGATAGAATTCATTAGAGAAGTCATGTGGGCCTGGTGATTTTTGGGGGAAGATTATTAATTATTGATTTAATTTCTTTAATACAGATAACTGTTCAGTTTGCCTTTCTCCTTGTTTCAGTTTGGTAGTGTATATCTTTTAAGAAATTGGTACATTTTGTCTAAATTATCAAATTTGGGGGCATAGAGTTCTTTGTAGTATTCTTTCATTATGTCCCTTTAATATCTGTGGGATCAGTATTTCTTTCATTTCTGGTATTAGTAATTTGTGTCATCTCTCCTTTTTTTTGGTGAGCTTGGTCAAAAAAACCTAGATTTTTGGTGTGTTGATTTTTTCCCTTCACTTTCCTATTTTCAATTTCATTGATTTATGCTCTTTTACTGTATTTCTTGTGCTTAATTTACGCTTAAAGCTGTTCTTCATCTTGTTTCCTAAGGTAGAAGCTTAGCTTATTGATTTTAGATCTTCTTTTCTGACATATACATTTAATGCAATACATCTTTCTCTAAACACTACTTTTGCTACATTCTACAATTTTTGACCAATGATATTTTCATTTAGTTCAAAAAAACATTCTTTTTTTAAAGATTTTATTTATTTGACAGAGAGAGACACAGCAAGAGAGGGAACCCAAGCAGGGAGAGTGGGGGAGGGAGAAGCAGACTCCTCACTGAGCAGGGAGCCTGATGCGGGACTCAATCCCAGGACCCTGGGATCATGACCTGAGCCGAAGGCAGGCACTTAATGACTGAGCCACCCAGGTGCCCCTAGTTCAAAAAAATTTTTAAATTTTGTTGATATTTCCTCATTGACCTATGTGTTATTTAGAATTGTGTTGTTATATTTGGGGTATTTGTGATTTCATCTATCTCCTGTTAATTGATTTTTGGTTTAATTCTATTCTAGTCTAAGAAAATACTTTCTATGATTTCTGTTTTTTTAAAAAAAACTTATTTAGGTGTGTTTTATGGCCCCCCATGTGGTCTGTTTCAGTGCTGTGATCATAATGTTTGTATCCACCCCACCCCCCAGCCCCCTTCAAATTCCTTTGTTGAAGTCCTGCCTCCCAAAGTGATGGTACAGGGAAATGAGACCTTTGGGAGGTGATTAGACAGAGCCTTCAAGATGGTGTTAGTACCCTTATAAAAGAGGCCTCACGGAGCTCTGCCATATGAGGATACACTGAGAAGTTTGAGTCCCAGAAGGTGACCTGCCCGTGACCATGCTGGCTCTCTGATCTTGCACTTTAAGCTCCTAGAACTGGGAGGAATAAAAGACTGTTGTTTATAAGCCTCCTAGTCTACGGTATTTTGTTACAGCAGCCCAATGGACTAAGACTCTTGGGTGAATGTTCCATGCAAGCTTGAGAAGAATGTGTATTTTGCTGTTGTTAGAATATTCTATAAATGTCAATTAGATGCAGTTGATTGATAGTGCTGTTCAAGTGAACTATCCTTGTTGATTTTCTGCCTGCTTGTTATGTCAGTTACTGACAGAGGATGGTGAAGTCTCCAATTATAATAGTGGATTTGTCTCTCTTTTCAATTCTATCAGTTTTTGCCTCATATATTTTAATACTCTGTTGTTAGGTGCGTAGCCGTTCAGGATTGCAATATCTCCTTTTTAAAATTTAAATTCAGATTAGTTAACATATAGGGTAGTATTGGTTTTAAGAGTAGAATTTAGTGATTCATCACTTATGTATAACACCCAGTGCTCATCACAATAAATGCCCTCCCTAATACTCATCACCCATTTAGCCCATCCCCCCACCTACCTTCCCTCCATCAACCCTCAGTTTGTTCTCTAAACTTGAGTCTCTTATGGTTTGCCTCCCTCTCTGTTATTATCTTATTTTATTTAAGAATTGTAATATATCCCTGAAGAATTGAATAGAATTATATATCATTATGTAATTGCCCCCCTCTATCCATGATGATTTCCCTTGTTCTGAAGTATGCTGTGTCTGAAATTAATATCAGTACTCCTAATTTTCTTTTGATTGGCATTAGCATGGTATATCTTTCTCTGTTTCTTTACTTTTAACCTAGCAGAGTGGTTATATTTAAAATGGGTTTCTTGTATACAGCATATAGTTGGGTCTGGTGTTTTTATCTACTCTAATGTGGTTTCATGAGAAGTCTGCTGTTACTCTTTTCTTTGTTCCTCTCTAGATAAAATGTTTCCCCACTTCCTTCTGGCTTCTTTCATAATTTTCTCTTTCTCTTTGGTTTTTTGCAGTTTGTGTAGGTATTTTTTGGTTTTGTTTTGGTTTTTGTTCTTTTTTTTCCCCCAGTATTTATTGTTTGGTGTTTTTTGAGCCTCCTGGATCTGTAGTTTGCTGTTATTAATTTTGGAAAAATTTTGGCCATTATTACTGCAAATATTTTTCCTTCTCCATTATTTCTTTTGACTCCTTTTGATATGCTAGTTACACGTACGTTATATCTCGATATTGTTCCACAGTTCTTGGATGCTACCCCCAGCCCCCATTCTTTTTTTCCTCTTTGCATTTCAGTTGGGAAAGTTTCTAGTGACCTGTCTTTAAGCTCACTGATTTGCTCCTCAGCCATCTTGAATCTACTGATGAGTATTCATTTTCAAGGGCATTCTTCATTTCTATTACAGGTTCTTTTTTAAAAGATTTTATTTATTTATTCCAGAGAGAGAGAGAGAGAGTACAGGGAGGAGTAGAGGGAGAGGGCCAAGTAGACTCCCAGCTGAGTGTGGAGCCTGATGCAGGACTCCGTCTCAGGACACTGAGATCATGACCTGAGCCGAAATCAAGAGTTGGACGCTGAAGTGACTGAGCCACCCAGGCGCCAATATGGGTTCTTTTTTTAAAAAAAAAATTTCTAGCATTGGGGTGGCCTGGGTGGCTCAGTTGGTTAAGTGTCCAGCTCTTGATTTGGGCTCAGGTCATGATCTCAGGGTTGGGAGATCAAGTTCCGCTTTGGGCTGTGCACTGGGCATGGGACCTGCTTAAGGTTCTCTCTCTCCCTCTCCCTCTTCTCCTCTCTCTCCCCCTTGACAAAAAAAAAAAAAAAAATTAATAATAATCTAGCATCTCTTTTTGCTTCTTAGACTTTCCATCCCTCTGTTTACATTACAGTATGTTCTTCCCTGTTGTCTATTTTTTCCCATTAGAACCCTTAACATTTTAATCATAGTTATTTTAATTTCCCAGTGTTATAATTCTAAAAATCTGTGTTATATCTGAATCTGGTTACAGTGCTTGCTTTATCTGTTTTAAATGTGGACATCTATGTTTTTATCTTTATTTACTAATTTGTTATTTATTTTGTCTTCAACATGCCTTATAATTTGTTGAAAGCCAGACATATTCTGTTGGAAAACAAGAAGTGAGGTCATAAGCCTTTCATGTGAGGGTTTATGTAAATCCGGGCTGTAATGTTATGTCTCCTTTAGCTGTAGGTGCTGGAAGCATCAAAATCCTCCTTGGTTTTTTCTCCCCACCCTCAACTTTGGCCTTCCCTTGACACTCCTGGAAAGAGAATCCACAGCTCTTTGAACCGTCACCCACTGGTGTCTTACTGGAGCCTTGTCGTGTGGTGGAGAGGTGTAGGGGAGGGAGAGCATTCTGTAGTCCTAGGATGAAGTCTCCATGGGGCGCCTGGGTGGCTCAGTCATTAAGCATCTGCCTTCGGCTCAAGGCATGATCCCAGAGTCCTGGGATCGAGCCCCACGTCGGGCTCCTCTGCTAAGAGCCTGCTTCTTCCTCTCCCACTCCCTCTGCCTGTGTTCCCTCTCTTGCTGGCTGTCTCTCTCTCTGTCAAATAAACAAATTTAAAAAAAAAAGTCTCCATCTTTAGGTGGGCCTGCGCTTCTGGGCTTTGACCTCCCCCAGAGTTTCTTCTCACTTTGCTCTTCCAGCCCCCTCAGGTGAGTCAGGGAGGCCAGAGGGTTGCCAGGAGCAGCCGCCCTTCCATGGTGCTCTGAGACCAGGTTCTGGCTAAGTCTTCTCCCTAGACAGCAGACCTTTGTTATGGAGAAGGTTCTGGGTGTGTTTCACCATATTTATGTCCTCCTCCCTCTGTCAGAGCCAAGAGATGTTTCTTAAGGTCCTTCAGATTTCAGGGGGCAGCCTGCAAACTCTCTTCACTGATGGGTCCAGGAAAAGTCACTGGTGTTCAGTTTGTCCAGCTCTTTTCTTACTGTAAGGATGCGGGTGATAACTTCCAAGCTCTTTACATGTTGGAGCTGAAACCCAGCCCTTTCCCAGCTTCTATTTTCCTTATGACTCTTGTCACCACCTGGAATTATGTACTTTATTTGATAGTTCACTCATTTTTGGCCTGTCTTCCTCATTAGAACATAAAACCCAGAACTTCGTCTGTCTGTTCCCCCTTATCCCCACACCTAGAGGAGTGCCTGGCACATTCTGAATGAATAAAAGTGATAAATTGTGACACCAAGCCACCTGGTCATGGGTGGCTGTTCATTTGTACATTTCCTCTTGTGCACTGCGGTTTTGGTAGATTTGAAGCACAAACGCATGAGACTGCATAGAGGAGGTGTCCAGGTGTCCTCACCGGACAGAGGACGAAGCCCAGTGTTACATTTGAAATGCACGAGGACATTGTTTGCCTCTCCCAGTGCTGATGGTTTGTCTTCTCAACAGTGCTCATGGTGGCGCTGGGAGCAGGGCTCCCTGGGCAGCAGGATTGGGCCAGCCAGCACAGAAGCACGTGGCTTTTCTCTGGTCACTTCTAAATGGCCGGCTGTTTTGCCCTCTTGCTGTGGGTGAATCTTGCACCCCACCCTTTCCCGACAGACATTCCCAGTACTTTGATTTTGGGATCGCAATCATGGGCCTTCTGCACATCAAGGGAAACAAAATTGCCCCCGTGCTCCGCATCTCGCTGATGATCCGGCAGCCAGCATCAGTTCTTATGAACAGATTTTTAAACCATCGCCATCTGTTCTGCTCCTCATGACGGATGTAAGAAATATTGTTTTCCTAATTCCATCGGGGAGGGGGGAAATATGTATTCGTGAAGACCACAGTTCTTGTAGAGGAAGTGTGGCTCTGCCACCCACTCACTGAAGATCAGGTTGCTGTGCCCCCAGTTGAGGCTTTCACAGTAAAGTTAGTTTACTGAAAGGATAATACTGGCCACTGACTTCTGTATACAAGGAAGTTAGGAGAAGGGTGGAAGTGGCCAAGTTGGTACCTTTAAAGAACGAAAATCCAGCTGAGTACATTAGAAAATCTGATTGTTTTCATGAAATGATTCTTGAATCTGGCAGCAAGAATCCCATTCAGCAAGTAGAGGGAAGCTCTGAGGAGTGGTACAAAATTCAAGGTTTTTATAAGGAAGGAGGGCGGGGCAAGGAAGTTATTAGCAAAAGAAAAGAAAGAAAAGAAGGGATTATCTCCAGCCTGGTCACCTTCCCAGAAGAGGAAGAGTAGGGAGGCCTTATCATGCAGATGACCTTATTTTCTTCTGGGGGATGGAAAGGGCCCAGTGACAGCCCAGTGACAGCTTACTTCACTCAGGCTGATCAGAACATTCCTCAGGGACTGGGTCAGACTCGCATTCCTGGGGGAGGTGGAAACTGCAATTAGGTTAGATATTAAGCCCCTGTTCGGTGGTTTGGCCTAAGTGAGGCCATTTTGGGCCTGTGGTTTCTTTTTAACAGTTCAGAGGCCCTAAGGCCCTGTCCCTCCACCTCTCTGAGGCCTCGGTCCCCTGGGATACAGGGTGTTAATGGATTGGCAGTGATGCATTGTGGCCTCTGCCTCTGTCGGGGATGTTTCCAAAAGAAGGCCAAGTTTTCTGCCCTTAGAAGCTTGTGAGGTTGCTCCAGGCTGTTGCCAAGCCAGTATGGCCAACCACCACGCTGCCGGGCGGGCAGTGTCTGTGCCCGTGGCAGACCTGGGCATCCCTCCCCACATAGGGACAGAGGAGGCCACTTTTCCTGTGGTATGGGGTTTGGGCCAAACACTTCAAACAAAGTGCAAAGGCATACAGCTGTTGTGGAGTTTTGCAGCTGGAGGACGCTGGGGGAGTTTTATTGGAGAAGAGTATGTCAAGTCTCCTACCTAATGTGTGGTCATGCTGGTGTCCACCTGCGACATCAGAGCCTGATGCCACTATACCTACCCTGCGTTGTGTAAGACACGAGCGAGACATAGCTTTATTTTCACCACCACTGTCTCTCCGAACCTGCCCCATTGAACATGCAGGGCAGTCCTAGAGCTTTGTGTTGTTCTAAGGCAATAAAATGTTCGTCTGGTCACTTTCAGTTCCAGGAATCTTATTTCAATCATAAAATGAGGACTCATGGAATCTCCTAGAGCTTCTCCCATGGGGCTGGAGCCTGACCTGTCTCATAAGCCTACAGCAGAAGGAGGACTCTGTGTGTGTGTGTGTGTCCTCTGCTCTCTGCTCTCGCCTCTGTCACTGCTAGTCAGGGTTGGGCCTGGAGGGATGGAGTATGTGGCCAGTCTGACCTAACAGGGGCTGTTGGGCATGTTTGGGCCCCAGGAGATGGTGAGCTCTGAGCTGTCCTCTTGAGGGGCACTTGTGTCGTTTCTCCAAGCTGCTCCTGCTGGGAGCTTGTGACTCATGCCCATGAAGCCTGCGACTGCTCCACTTGCCCCTTGCATTCGTGCCCCCCACCCCTGGCTCCTTGGGCGGCCCTCCTGGGCTGGCCGTGTCCCACACCCGTGGGCAGCAGGCTGTTCTCCCTGGGGTAGCAGCTCTTCCTCCCTTGGCCGGGACAGCTCTGGCCATGGCCTCCTGCCTGTGGATTTTCGTAAGACCTATGAGCCAGCCCCCCAGATGCTGGGGATGCAGGGCCGTCATCCCAGGGGTCTAGAAGCCCTCCTCCAGAGGTTGACAGAGCCACTTGCCCCTCCTGACAAGGCATAGCCCTCCAATAAAAGCTCCCCCCCGCCCAACCGCCTTTCTTCTGGTCTCCTTAGGTCAGAACACTGGGGAGACTGGCTTGGGGATGTGGTGAGGGGGCCTCTGTCAATGGTGGATGTGGCCATGCTCCTGCCTCTGCCACAGCTGATCTCCCACAGCTGGTAGCCTCCCAGGACAGACAGCCCCAAGTCGGTCACTTTGGAACTCCTGGACTTTTGAGGGGGGGGCCGCAAATGGGAGGTTACAGTGAGGACAGAGAGCTAAAGGGCACTGTGAATCAGAGGGGGTCTCCTTCCTCCACCCAGTAATGCAGGCTTGACGAGGAGTGGTCTTGTGTCCTTGTCCTCTGCCTGTGGAGACCTGGTGTTACAGCCTTGGGTTCAGGCCATTGCCACACTTTCAGTAGGGCGGTGCTGCTCCTTTAGTAGGGGGCTAGAGACACGCTGTCATTTTACAAACTGAAAGAATGACTGTTTCTAGAATTTGTGGAGGGGGCTTCACCGGTTCAGGAGCGGCTTGGCTCTATGAGGGTTCCAGAGGGGTTGTTTCCAGGAGTTGGGTGGCGTCTAAGGGTTAATTGGGATGTTGTTGTCTGCATTTGGCTTGGAGATGGGAAAGCTTTATGTTTATTCAAACAGCAGTTAATTTAAAATTACAATTTTAGTCTTAATTGTATGTATTTGGGGATCCCATTTAAGTCTCTGGAAATAATTGCAGAGTAATATTTTGGGAAGTTACATTAAAATGCACAGATGTTTGAGGAAAGAAAGGTCCCGGTGGGTGAGCCTCAGCCCCGATGGAGAGGGTGCCCAGGACAGCTTCTGCAGCAGGGGGACAGGTGACTCCCACCCCAGTCCTCTGGCTTTGGGCAAGGCTGCTGCTGAAGCCCCTTTAAACACAGCATCCACCGAATCCAGCTGAACTCCTCCAATTTGGTGCTGTCAGGTTCCAGGAAGCAAAGGCTATACTGTCACCGTGGCTCTTGGCCAGTCAGTGTCTCTGCCTCTGGGGAGGCATCTGTGGGAAGGCAGGGGAGCAACTAGGGTGTGGAGAGCAGAAGGGGTAAAAGGGTGAGGCAGACCCTTAAAACTCTGAGGCAGTGTGTGAGGCCAGGCTTCAGAGGTGGTGCTGGCATCAGGTTCACCTCGACCGTCTCCAAACCCTGGAGCTCCCACGTGGGCCTGGTGGTAGCCTGCACAGAGCACAGCGCAGGGTTACTGGCTCTTGCACCCCGGGGGTCGTGTGCATGGGGAATAGCTGACCCATGGTAGGGGGATGGAAATCTGAGGATGGCCCTCCCCAGAGGACGTCCAGGAGGAGCTCAGAGGGTCTCTCCCCTGCTCATGCACAGGTTGTGGGTGCTTGCTGGTCACGGGGCAGTCATGAGAGGGAGCTGCTCCCTTGACCAGCGTGCTGGGGGCTACTGACCAAGGGGGGAGTGTCCCAAGGGGCCTTTGCGGCCACCCAGTGGGGCTTTGTCCTTGTCCTTGTTGACTTCCAGGAGTCACTCCTGGGATGGTCCCTGAATGCCCCCTTCCCTCCTCCATCCTACAGAGCAGCGGGGCAGGGGCCGTCAGGGAGAAGCGAGCCCCAGGCAGGACCTGTGGGTACCTCTGCGTCTCCATGCCCCGGGGGCCTCTTCTCTGAGAGCTTTGGGCTTGGCTCACAGTGATTCTGGCCGATGCTTGTTCATGGCACTTCCTGGCACAGAGGATTTTACTCTGCACGTGAATAAACCATTCCCCCGAGATCCCATAAACATAAGCTGGACGGGTTTCTGCAGCCCCTTAGGAACTTTGTGGCCCCAGGCTGGGCTGGGCCACGGCACAGGGGTGTCGTCCAGCATGTGGAGCCCCGTGAGCCTCGCAGGGCGTGGGGATGAGCAGTGATGGCATCTGGGCAGGAGGCTGCACTGCTTGCAGGGAGGGGCGTGGGGAGACCCTGCCTCCCTGCCTCCGGCCGTTGTAAGAGCAGGAAGCCCCTTCGGTGGCAGAGAGCGGGCCTGTGAGGTGAGACCGGTGGGTGGACCACGCAGTCATGACGAAAGCGTGCCCACACGCCATGTTGGGGTCTTTGGGCCAGGGTGTGTTCTTTGCGCGTCACCTACCGTTGCGGCCACGATGGGACCCCAGAGTTTTTCCACATGCTCGTTATCGCTCAGGACAGTAAAAGACATGCCTTGGCTTCTTGCAGGTGCCTTTGGCAGGATGACCAAGGCTTTCTGGGGGCGGAGATGGAGGGCCCCCTGAAGGGCGTTGGTCCTGTCTTGCCAGCAGAAGGGACCACAGCCTCCGTGGCCAGCCTCCGAATTTTGAATCTCCGTACCAGGCGGGTTAAAGCGAGGTCTCTCCCCGCCTGCAAAGGCAATGAAAATGAAGGCCCTTCCAACAATTATCCTGCCCCCTGAAAGAGCCGTGCGGAGTGCCAGCGGAGGCCGCGGCTGCTGGTTGACAGTCGCTAAAGCGAGTGCAAGCCCGGAACGCAACCCCAGCTCTTAGGATCTTACTGTTAGTTGGAAGCCAAGTCTGCGAGCGCACAGCTTCCTGGTCTGAAGTCGGCTGGTGATGGGGCTGGACAGGCTGCGTGGTCAGCCCCTGGAGCCGCGTTCTCCGGTGCACCCTGTCCTCTGTGTCATGTGCCAGTTTGGCTCTGTGTGGAAGGGGGCATAAGAACAGACACTGTTCCTGCCCCCAAGGAGCCCACAGTCTGGGGTATGATGCTGGAGCCCAACGAGGGGCAGCCCATGGTGGGCTGGAGCAAAGGGCACTGGGGAAGTTTCCAGGACGATACGATTATTTGCTGAGGCTGGCAGGAGATGATGGGTCCAGGAGAAGGAGAGATGGGCATGGCTTCCAGGAAGAGAGAGTTGCCCATGTGCAGGGACAAGGTGCAGAGTGCAGGGCTGTTGACTATTGGTCCACAAATTCAAGGAAAGACAGTTCTGGATGGAAGAGACTGGGGCAGAGGTGAGTGGACCGGGCAGCTGGCCAGACCCCTGCAGCCTCGGGAACAGAGCTAAGGAGCTTGGATTGTGCCCTAGGGCAGTGGGACCATTGCAGGGTTTTGAGCAGGGGAGGGGGGAGACTGGACGGAGCTTGCCCTTTGTGATTCTGAATGTGGGAATGGATGTGGGGGTGGCAGGTGCCCCTCTCGGCTGTGCACACCTTTTCACAGGGAAGGACCAGGGCATCAGTAATTGGCTCTGATTGTGCAAAACAGGTGCTTGCCTGCTGTGCAGACCTTGTTCACGAGGGCTGGCAGCTAAAGTGCTAGTTTTTGTGAGATAACAAAGCAGGGAAACCGTTGGAGGCAGAGTGAAGGCTGACTGGTGAACTCCCCGGGGCCCAGGTGGGTGTGGTTTCTCGGGCGCCTGTGCGGGCTCTGTCTTGGCTGTGGGCCTTTTTATTTCTGGGACTGCTGGGTGCTCGGGGCCATCACTTGTCAACCTCAGTGCTTTATCCTCAGAGGCACCCCCAGAGCCGTAGATCTTCATAGTTCTGGAAGGACTGTTCATGCTGTACCTGGTTGCTTGGCTGCCCAGGGCTGTTGGAGCAGAGCTTTACTGTCAGAGAGTGAGGCTAGAAAAAAGAAAAACAATGTTTAAGCAAAGTGCACTGACCTGCCAGACCTGCTCTATGAAATAGCAGCTTTATCCTGTACAGTTAGGGCTAAGTTTGCCTGCATAAAGCAGAAAAGGCAACGTAATAGTATCTTTAACAAGGAAGAAGTTAACATTTCTCTCACCTAAAAAAAGCCCATAGGTGGGCAGCTTCATGGGGGGGGGGCATGATGTACTCTTATGCCTTTTTGCTCTACTGTCTTCACATATGGCTTTTACTGTAAAGTATCTTATGGTCCAAGGTGGTTGCAGGAGCTCCAGCCATCAGGTTTATGTTCCAAGCAGTAGAAGGAGGAAGGGTGAGCAAAAGGGGCCCTCCTTCAAGCTGAGTAAACTGCCTTTTAAGGATCTTTCCTAGGAGTCCCTGTTGCATTTCTTCATCTTTTTGGCCAGACAGTAGTTACATGGCCCCAATTAGCTTAATGGGAGGCTGTGCAGTTCGGCTTAAAATGCAAGTTTTGTTGCCAAGATAGAGAGTGGAGATGGTTGTTCTGGAGGCAGTACCCCCAGTCCTTGCGCCTTCCAGAAGCCTCTGCCCTATGGCATTGCTCTGCTCCAAAACCAGCCAGCCTGTTTGCTTGCCTTCTTTCTGCCTTGCCTTTCTCTGCCTCCTCTTTCCCAAGTATTGGCTGGTGCCCACCATGCACTAGGCACTGGTAGTCAAAGATGAATATGGCAGAGGGGACTCACGGGCCTCATGAGCTCGGCTTTTGCCTGCCCTGCTGCCTGGATCCTGCTGTGGTTGGTTCTGCAGGGCGTCCGTAGAAAAGCAGTTGGCAGGGGAGGCAGGCTTCTGAACGGGATAGGAGCTGAAGGTCTGGGCAGAACCCACTCTGTACAACTGGCCAGCTGTATGCTCATCAAGTGATGGCAGGACTGCTTGGTCCTCCCAGGGCATGGTGAGCACTGAGTGGATAGCAGTGCCCTGGGTCCCACACAGGTCCTGGCACACTTGAAATAGCCATTATTTTTCTTATAAAAGACAAAAGCAGGGATTTTCCGTTTGTCCCTCACAGGCTGAACTGGAAGTGGGAGACGCAGTTCTCCTATACCGTATTTCTTTGAATTTTTAGGTGGTTGATACTTCCTTAAATCACAGGTGTCCTTCAGCAGGGCAAGAGCCCTGCACAGAGGCGTGAACCCTGAGGACCCCCTGCTGTTGCCTTGTGGCCCTGCTGTGCTCCGAGCCACGCCTTCCTCTACCTGCCTGCTATACCGTGAAGAGGGTGTACAGCTCTGCCCGTTGGTTTTGTAAAGTCTAACCTTCCTAGTCAGGATGGGAATGGGGAATTGGAACCAGCAGCGCAGGGTCCGAGGAAGTGGCTTTTAAATCATCCCCGGGGAATTCTAGGGCCAGCACAGCCGAGGGCTGGAGCATCAGCCCCTCTGGGCACAGGCAGAGGCCGCCTGGGCGGTTAGTGCCAGAGGGGTCAGCAGTGGGGGCAGCGGCCAGCGGGGGCCGAAGTTCAAGGTTGCAGTGCAGATCCTAGTCGGGTGGAGCTCCGGCTGGAGGATAGGAGTAGACATGGAGGAGACAGGGGGGCCTTCTCCTTAGCCTCTGAAGTCTGTCTGGCTCAGGATAGATGTGGAGTCCGCCCAGGGGGCAGCCTGCACAGCAAGACTCAGCTGGTCTCACCTTGCACGCTTGTTCCTGGTGAGGGATCCCTGCTTATCCAAGAGAAGAAGAGGCTTGTTAATTTCTGTTGCGCTTAGTGTGAGGCTGAGCTCGTTCATGTTCTTTAACCACTCGTCATTGCTGCAGAGCCCGTCTCCGCTAACCAGGTGATGGGACAAGGCAGAACGGCGATTCCCAAACCTGAACGAGAAACAGCGTGCGTGCAGATGAGGTTTCGAGGTCCTGATTTTGTCTTGTTCCCTACTGATTTGATTCCTTGTAGAGGAATGAAGGTTTTTGGCCCGCCGGAAATTTTTTCCTCCAGAGAAGTGTTTCAGTCTGGTTGAAAATAGATACAGAATTTGATTTGCAGTGATCCTGGCATCTCCAATAGCTGCAGGGGTGGGTCTGTCGGAGGTGTTGGGAGCCTCCTGCTGTATGTGATGCTTGATCATTTTGCTTTTATTTGCTCCTCCGGCTTTGCTCCCTGGCTCCCTTTCTGCCAGCCCTCTTATACATTTTAGTTTTCGAGGAGGATGTTTTGAGTAGAAGCTGTTGGGTTCTCAGTCTCCTGTCTGCTGCCCTGTGACCTTCCACACCAGCTCTACTGGGAGTTGTGGGTCCCCTGCCCACCCCAGGACGCAAACCCATTGGTAGGAAAAGCATCCTTGCAGAGCTGGGAGTGGAGTGCCTGGGCCCAGAGCGTGTGTGGACATGGTGAGCGGCCAGCTCTGTGCAGGAGGCCAACTTATCCCCCAGGAGTCACTGACAGCTCCCGTTGAAAGATCATAATGCCCAGGCATTAGGCACCAGCTGGGCTCCTGATTTCTCCATGTTCCTCTCCAGGGCTCAGCTCCCCCACAGAGGAGAGAGGGGGCTCAGAGAGTGGGTTGGAAATGGTCAGCGTTCACAGGGCCCCTGGATGGGGCCCCTGGGTTCTCCCACCGGGCTGTGCCATCCAGGGATGGACAGATGGACCCTGAAGAGAGCTAAAGGTAAACAGAGGGGCCCGGACAGGTTGCAAGTTAGGGGATCTGGTGAAGATGGGTGAGAGCAGTTGTGGGGGGAGATAGGGGCCCTGAGAGAGCAGAGAGAGGACAGTGGGGCCAGAGGCAGAGATGGGCCCTGACTCATCCTTTCAGTGACTGTGGCACCCCCTGGGACCCCCATGCCTCTTTGAGCCTCAGTTTCCCCTCTTTCTGGTCTGTGAAATGAGTGCAATGGAAATCTGTTTATGCAGAAAGAGAAAGCAGTTGACAAACAGCAGAGCACTATTCAGATCTTCCTGGCTCTACTTCCACAAGCGTGTGCCCCTGTTCTTGCATAAGACCCAGGCCTGCCTTGTCCTAGGGGGGACAGTGTCCTGCCAGCAGGGGTAGCAGAGACATTGCCACAGCGAGGGGACGTAGGGGTGGCCTGGGATGCAGGGCATTTCCTGTCTCCTTCCCCATCTGTGGGGGCTTGGGGGTGTCTAAGGTTGTGTGGAGAGGGTCATGTTTAGGTGCTCCCTCCTCTGCGGGAGAGCAACCCCTCCCAGCGATTTTCCCGTGGCTGAGTTCACACATCGCTGAGTGTGTTTGCAGTGTGGCCGTGATCGCAGTTGGCACGGTTGGGTGGAGCGTGGCTGCTCTGGGAGGGCAAGGGTCCAGAGGCCAGAGGCCAGGGGAGAAAGGGCCTCCCGGGGGCTGCCCGCTCTCTGCCCCCACTTCCTCCTGGCAGTGTGAAACATCACTGAATCCCTTTTGCCCCTTGCTACATAACACCCAGCCGACTGCTGTCATTTCTCGTACTTTCTATCTCGGATCTTTTATTGGGAACTTACCCACATATGTGTTTCTTGTCTTTGTTCTGTGCTTTATAAAAGGTGTTTTGGATGTTGCTGGCCACCCCAGCCCTGAAGTCAGGGGTTGGCACCCTGGAGCCAGTCGAGGGTTTCCCTGCGGTCTTTGTCTCTCTTCCTCCTGCACCCAGTTAGACCCTCTGACACCTGTGGCTCTCCTCCAGTCAGTGACCTGTGAGTGGTCCTCACCCCCCAGACGGGAGTGATCTTCTATTGAGCAGACCCAGGTGTGCAGGCCAGAAGGGCAGGTCCAGGGGTGCGGCCCCTCCCTCTTCCCGCCGGGCTTTCCCTCTGAGGAGAGCGAACCCAGGCTCGGCCCCCCTTGGCCCAGCTTTCATCTTTGGTGGCGCTGTCATACGACAGCCCCTGAGCGACCTCACTGCCAACGGGGGCTTCTTTCAGAGCATCTCTGCAATGTTTTCAGCCGTCTAATTTGTAAATGCTGTGACTCACCCGAAATGACAGAGCCGAGCTAATACGGGATCAAGAATTTATAGATTTCCTTTTCCCTCATGTAGTTCCTTGAGTTTGGGGAAATTTCAGTTCAGAACGGGTGGGTCCTCTAACCAAGGTCTCAGGCATGTTTGAGGCCTTGCCGATTTCTGCCTGGCCGGGTGTGTGAGCTCTCGGAGCCTTGCACTGAAGGCCTGTTTCCTGCCCCCCGTGCCTCATGTTCCGGGCCCAGCAGCCCCTCCATCTCCTAGGCGGAGGTAGTCCCAGTGGCACGGTAGCGGGAGCGGTGGACGAGCCTTCCGCAGCCCACTTGCTGCGGTCTGGGAGTGACACAGGCCCCTCCGCTCATCCTCAGTGGCCAGAACTGGCCTGACCTCGCGGGGCGGGGGGGCTGGAAATGTGGGGGCCGCACAAACTCTTTGATGAGCAGCAGCTGTCTGTGCTAGCCGTCGTTTGTGCACAGTGCCTTCAGACTTCCAGAGAGCACTGGTCTTGCAAACCCTTACCATGACACCTTCTTGGCACAGATGGTCCCCTTTGATGGGTGAGGAAACTGAGGCTCAGCATGGGGTTCTCAGTGCCACCTTGGGAGGTGAGAGCTCAGAGCTGCAAACATCCCAAGAGCGTCCATCCAGACAGAGGTAAGCTTGTGACTGGGCACTCCTGTGAGACCGTCTCCCACCTGAGTCTGAGCCGGGGGCTGCTTCTCTGCAGGGCGCTCAGTTCCTGCCCCTCCTTCACCCCCACCGTGGGTGGTGGCGACACCCCGAGTGCCACCCACCCATCACTTCCCATTCTAGACCCAAACACCCATGGGCTCTTTATGGATCCCAGACAGCCCCCTTCTGCTGGCCTCAGACTGCTGTTTAGGGGAGCTGGGGTGGCCCCTCATGGTGCTCTCCTGGCCCCAATGCACGCTCTCTCTGCTCTCTCTGCTCCCTCCGTGGGCAGCCAGGGCTCCCCCTCCCCCCAATCTCCACTGCTTCTCTGGGATGTCCAGACCAGCCTCCAGTCCTAACGCTTGCAGGCTTCCCCCTCCGACCCACTCTCCACCCTGCAGCCAGGTGATCTTTTCCAGAAGCACAGCTGGCCACTGCTCTCAGGGTCAAGTGCCGACCCTTTGTCACAGCGTGCAGGAGCCTGGCTCCCCTCCTCTCCCCACCTCTTGTCACCTTCCTCCCTCTAGACCTCAGCCCCTGCAGGACTCCGGTCCTCCTCGAATCTCCCTGCAGGCCCTCGCCCGAGCTGGGCCTTTTGCCTGGGATGCCTCCCCATGTTCTCATCCCCTGACTGGTCTTTGTCTTCTGCATGCAGCGTCTCCTTCCCTTCTTGCCAGGAGGCCTTCCCAGCATTGAGGATTTGGGGGTGTGATATGAAAATTTCACTTTGCAAAATAAACGGGGAAGTGAAGTTTTCAGTGTGTGTTTCTGGACGCCAGTGGCTAGAAATCTTCAAGTAATGATCTGTACTCATTGATTTTTGTTGTGTTCTTTCCCAAGAAGATTGATGGAGGCAGAGAGTGTGCTCACGAGGGTGGCACTTTATTTACAGGGATCTTAAATAGAGTTGTGATAAAGACAAGGATTCTGGGCCTACGGTGTGAGAGGTGTGAGAGGTTTTCACCTAACAGGGCTGTTGGGCTGTTGTGGCCACACTTGGTGTGATTTGTTGAAGTAGGTGGGTAATGAGTTTATTGCTGTGATGCAAATGGAGAGACAGTAGTTCACACTCTCCTTGCCTGAGTTTCTGCCTCAGGAGCTTTGCTGACTTACAAAAAGCCACTGCTGATCTGATCTTGGTTTTGTTGCAGATGGATTCCAATTAGAAGGGGGTGTGCTGGTCCCCCAAAGACCAACACCCTAGTCTGGGGACCCTGCCCATCTGTTACTTTACATGGCAAAAGGGACTTCGCAGATGGGACTAAGTCACAAGGGTGGAGATGGGGAGGTATCCTGGGTTATCTGGGGGGTGCCTGACACAATCATGGGGTCCTTGTAAGAGAGGCTGGGAGAGTCAGAGGAGAGGTGATGGGATGATGGGATGGTGGAAGCAGAAATTGGGGTGATGGGCTTTGGAGGTGGAAGAAGGGGCCACAAGCCAAGGAATGTAGACATCTTCTAGAAGCTGGGAAAGGCAAGAGAACAGATTCTCTCCTAGAGCTTCCAGAAGGAACCAGCCCAGTTGACATCTGGGCTTTAACCTGGTGAGACCCATGTTGTTTTAAGTCACTGAATTTGTGGTACTTTGTTACCGTAGCCATAGGAAGCTAAGAGAGACCCACTGGCCAAGCTTTAAAGGGGCATCAAGGCTGGCCAGTTGTCCTGTCCCTATGGTGGGCTTTCATTGTGCTACAACCCTGGCAACATTGGCCTGCCTTTGCTAAGTAACCAGAGCTCATTTGGGACACCAAATCTTCTTTGCCCTGCCTGGGTATACACGCACCCTTTGGGAGATGAATGTTCTGGCTGCTGTGCTTCTGGAATGACTCACGCTGGGCCTTTTGGGGAGATGGGAACATCTGGTGAAATGAAAGGCGGCAGCTCCTTAGATGGATGATGAACGGGGTCCCTGCATGCCATCCGCCCCCAACTGTCCATCGTTGTGGGCATGGCCAGCTGTGCATCAGGTGGACAAAGAGAACCAAGCTGTTCTTGAGGGACAGTGCCTTCTCCCTCCTTATTCTGGAGCCAGAGCTTTCAGGAAGTGGTCATCGCTGTCCTGTCCTGCCACCAGCACTGGGTCCCTTGAGCTGCCTCTCAGACTTGGGGATGTGGTGGCTGCCCTCAGGCTGGGCTCTGCAGGCTTCATCATTTCTTCTGACCAGCTCCACGACTGAGGTTGGGGAACGAGGGGCCCCTGCCATCAAGGATGGAAAGGCTTGGCTGCACAGCTGCTGTGGGAGCAGACCCTCTGGCCCTGTGTCATCATCACATGAGCCCGAAAACCTGAGCTGCTTTCGCCTCAAACATGCACCTCCAGAGACTAAGAAAGTTCCGTGGTAAATATCGCTCAGAGCTAATGATGGATTTATTATTCACTGACTGGGATTATAGTCTAGTCTGTTTATGGGTTTTTCCTCTAAATTGCTGATGTTTGAAGTGGAAACGTTCGATGCTGATTAATGCTTCTGCTTTCAGGCAGCTTATTTATAAATAATGTAGCTTTTCAAGGAACACCCGCACATTTCAAGAATAATTAGCATGATGAGATGCACGGCCAAACCGGGGTGCTGGAGAGCCCTGTTCTCTGTGTGGGGACATGAAAACCTGGGTCCTTGCACCATTGGGAAAGGGGGCTTTTGCATATGTGGACTGATTTGATTTTCATAACAGCCCGTGAGGAATTAGTTTGTACAGAGGAGGAGCCCAAGGCTTGCAGAGTTCAGTTTTTTCGGGGACCCCACTTCTCTGCCAAGGCTGGTGCTCCTTCTGTCTTGCCAGCTCTTCCAGTATGTACGTCTCATTTCTTTGCCATCGTGGCTAATTCTCCTTCCTCCCCTCTCCCCAACATCCCTGTTTCCTTTGACCTGTGGGGATTCTGAGTAGTTTTGAAAGGAGCATTAACATTCTTGGACCCTGAGATTGAAGAAAAGTCCTCTCTCTCTCTTCTTTTCTAAGAGTTTTGGTGTGACGTCTATGCTTCCTGCCCTGTGTACCTTCGGCATTGGGCAGATGAAGGGAAACTGTCTGCCGGAGAGCAGGGGTTCCCCAGGTTTGTCCTTCCAGTTCCGAACTGCCACCAGCCCTGCTTGAGTCTGTTTACCATCAGCTGCTTCTGACTACGCCTGTGCCTAGTGAGAGTGAATAACCATTTCTCTTTCCTTATTTCTGTCCCATGTCCCTGTGTCGTGGTCTTCGTGCACCTGTTCCCTTATTAGAGGTAGGGTGTTGTAGTAAAGGTGCGTACAAGCTGTAGCCTGTGATCTTGGTTCTTGGGGGGCTCACGGCATGTCTGAGGATGTTCACTTCAGTCTGGCAGTGGATGAGACAACAGAGGAATGACCCAAGTTACGGGGAGTGTCTGGAGTCCGCTCTGTGTTGTGTAGTACCAGGCATACAGCAGGTGCTTAGTAAATACTGCTGAAGGTGCGGCTGGGTGGTTGTGAGGTTGACATGGGCAGGGGTGTGGGGGATAATGTCCCAGGCTGTGGAGAGCACATGTCACCTGGGGGAAGCCAGCAAGTCCACTCTTTAACACTGTCTCCCAAAGGCTCTGCCTGTGAAATGGCAATGATTTGGCTTTAGTCTGTCTTACGTGCTTGGTTTCTGGTTCAGGTGAAGAGAACAGAGGGAGGAGGGAGGAGTGGGAGTGGAGGCCAAGCAGCATGCGGGGCGGTAAAGCTGTCATGGTTTGCACGGCTGCATATGGACTGCCGTGTCCAGGAGCCCTCAGTAGAGCTGCCACACCCACGAAGTGGCGTGGGCGTGGTGGGCGTGTGCCTGAGTGTGCACAGAGAACAGAAAAAGGAACGCTTACAAGGAGTAGAGCTTCTCAAAGACAAGAATTTGGTGGAGGCAGCCAGTCAGAGCTGGGGCAGCTTCAGGAATAGAAGCTCCCTGAGTTTCCATAGAAGTCTCGGGGGAGGGGGCTTTGCACAGTTTGTGGAAAGCTGTGTGTGTGACCCAGCCGTCCGGCTGGATGGTGCAGGACAGGTGCCTGCCCTCGGTGAGGAGGTGCGCCTTTCCTGCTGCTTTTTGTTGTTGTTAACAAGCTTTGACTTTCAGAACAGTTTTCATTTTATAGAAAAGTTGTACAGGGAATATAGAGTATACCCAAGTACCCCTTGCCCCACTTCCCTTCTTCTTCTTCTTATAAATTTGTTTGTTTTTAAGTAGGTTCCATGCCCAGCTGGGGCTTGAACTTACAACCCTGAGATCAAGAGTTGCATGCTCTACTGGCTGAGTTAGCTGGGCGCCCCACAGCTTCCCTTGTTCACATTTGCATCAATGGGATACATTTGGCACAACTAAGGAACCCACACTAGTGCATCACTCCTAACTAAACTCCACAGTTTATTCCGATTTCCTTAGTTTTTACCTAATGTCCTCCTTTTTTTTTAGCTTTTTAAATTTATTTACTTGAGAGAGAGAGAGTGAGCTAGAGAGAGAGAATGAGCAAGGGGAGGGGCAGAGGGAGAAGCAGACTCCCCACTGAGCAGGGAGCCGGACATGGGGCTCGATCCCAGGACCCTGAAATCATGACCTGAGCCAAAGGCAGATGCTTAACCGACTGAGCCTCCCAGATGCCCCCCCCCCCAGTGTCCTCTTTGTATCCTAGGATCCCATGCAGGATTCCCCATTATAGTTACTTACCGTGTTTTCTTAGCCTCCTCCGGTCTGTGGCAGTTTTTGGATGGTTTTGAGATGTACCGGTCTGGTGTTCTGTAGAATTTCTCAATTTGGGTTTATCTGATGTCTTTCTCACGGTTGGACGGCATTTTGGGTTTTTGGAAGGAAGACCACAGAGGTCAGATGTCATTCCCAACAAGTCCTCTCAGAGGTGCTTCCATCAACATGATTTATCACCATTGACCTTGGTTGACCTTGCTCACCTGGCAGAGGTGGTCTTTGCTGGGTTTCTCCCCTGTAAAGTCACCCCACCCACCTTCTGGATTCCTCTTGGGAAGGAAGCTACCATGCACAGTCCACATTTCTGGAGTGGGGAGTTAGTTTCCACCTCATGGACAAGGGAGTGTCTACATAAATTATTTGGAATTTTTCTATGTCGGAGACTTGTCTGTTCTCCCTCACTTATTTATTTAAACATTTCTTTATATCAGTATTGACTCATGGGTATTTAGATTACAGTCCTACACTATTTTGTTGCTCGGATTATTAATCCAGCTTTGACCAGGGGTGGCTTTTCCTGGTTGGCCCCTGTCTCTCTGTCATGTTTCTATCCTTTCATTTTATGAGTGCTTCCTTCCTGTCCCAACACGATGCTCCAGGCTCATCTTGCATTTTCTGTACCCTGGCCCTAGAATCAGCCATTTCTCCAAGGGTCCCTGGTTCCTTTTGTTAGTTCCTTTTATGGGAGAATGCCATTAGAAACCAAGGTCTGAGTGTTGAGAGGGCTTGTTGCTATCGAGGTGCTCTTGCTTTGAGCTCTTCTTATTGGGCAAATAGTGTGTATACTAACCTATGTACATCTACATGTCTCCTCTTGCTTTTTGAACGCATGGCCCCATGGATAGCCAAGCCCTGGACCCAGTGTCCCGATCACTCATGAGAGCCATGCCTCCGTGTCCCAGAGTGGAAAGAAAATGTCAGACAGATGGCTGAATAGAGCAGGAACAAACAACAGACTTGAGAGGCTGCAAGAATATTTTCAAGGTCTACAAAAGATACAGAGAATAATAAGCGAAACATCTGGGTACTCTCCACCCAGTGTAAGAAATAAGGAATGTGCAGTTCAAGCTGCTGTGAATACCCCTCCCCAGTCCCCCCCCCCCCCGAAAACCTACAAAAACAGAGCTACTGTTTAGTATTTTGGGGCACATTTTTATTTTTTCACTCTGTGCGTGTGCCTAAATGATATCTCTTATTGTTATGTATGTTGTCAAACTCTATAAAGACGATATTTTACTGTGTTCCCGCAACTTGAATTTTCATTAACTGAGAACTTCTATACATATTTATCTTCTCAGCAGTCCTGAGAAACACAAGAGTAAGTGTCTCCATGGTTCTGACAGAGAAATAGAACTTACAGCAATGCTACAATTTTTTTTTTTGCCATCTTCAAGCAGCTCATAAAAATGGGCTCAAATTTTTATCTTCAGAGACCAAAGGTCTGCGCTGTTTCTGCTGCGTAACTGCTGAAGCTCATTAGGGAATGGAAGACGAAACTGGTCTCCGTGGTCACTTCATGACCCAGTCGTTCCTTTGGCACAGAGGACCTACCATCTCCCTTTACCTGGAATCCCAGCCTCCCTCCGGGTTTTGCAGGCTCCAGAATTTTTGATGAAATGAGGACTCCTGTGGTTGGTTCAGACCCCCACCCCCTCATCACATCCTTTCCTGCCAGCATCTGTGCCCATATCCTTCACGCTCCTCCTGAGACTGGAAATAATGTATCCGGCTCAAAGCCACCCCCTCTTTATGTTCGCGCCAGATGCCGCCCCTGGAACTTCTCTCTGCCCCCCAGCACCATTCACTGCTCTCTATTGGATCCTTTCCTGCACATTCACACATGCCGCTTTTCTCTCCCATCTGAGAAAAGAGAAAAAAGTCTCTTGCTCCCACTTCCTCCTCCCGCTACTGTCCTATTTTTCTGCTTTGTTTTGCTGTAGAACTTCTGGAAAGAGTTATCTCTGCTGGCTTTCTGCAGTTCTCCCTCTCCCATCCTCTTTTAAAGCCCGTTGGGTCAGATGTTTGCCCTTTCTGCCGATACTTTTACCAACCCTACCAAAACTGTGCCCAGCCAGGTCACTGAGCACCTCCAAGTCACCACATCCAGCAGTCACTTCTCCGTCCTCCTCTTACTTGTCCTGTCACAGCATCTGGCCTCTCCCTCTCCCAGGAAATGCTCTTTCCTTGCCTTTCAGGGTGCCCTGTGTCTGGGATTCTTCTCATTTCACTCAGTCCCCTTACTAACCTCTGAGTGTTGGGGTGTCCCTGGGACACATCCATGGACCTCTCTCCTCCTTGATCCATACTCACACCCTTGCTGGTCTCATCCAGCCTTGTAACATTAAATCCATCCATATGCTGAGGGATACCAAATTTGTATCTTAGCTCCGACTTTTCTCCTGAGCGCCAGACTCGTACAGCCAAGCCCACGCAGCGCTTCCCTCTGGAGATCTAACGGACATCCAGCAGGACAGGTGCCATCTCTCCCCCTTCGTCCCTCCCCACACTCCTTTCCCATCTCCGTAAACGGCACCTCCATCCTTCCAGATGCTTGGACCATAGACTCTGAGTCAACCTTGACACCCACCTTCCTCTCAAGTCCTCCGTCTAAGCTGTTCCAGAACCCCGTGCCCGGGTACCACCTGCACTGCCCCAATCATCTCCCAGCTGGATTGTTGCACTAGCCTCCAGCTTCCTGTTTCTGCCCTGACCACACAGCTTCCTGGCCAGGTCTGCCTCCGTGCTGCAGCTTTGAGACTGAAATCAGGGTGATGGCTTTAAAACTTAAGTCAGATCATAACCCTCCAAATGCCCTGTCTCACTCCGATGAAAGCTGGGGCCCCCCTCAACTGTTCCCTCTCGACTTATTTACTAAAACTCTTCCCTGCAAAAACTGAGCTGGTTAACTTTGTACCCTTCTTCACACGCTGACTCAAACATTTTCTTCTCCATGAGGCCTCTGTAGACCACCCTGTTTAGTCCTGGTTGCCCCCTCACCAGATGTGAGCACTTTCCATGTTAACTCTGTAACTTCTTGATTATTGCCTGCACCCATTCCAGAGTGGAAGTCTGGAAGCTCCAGGGCTTGGCTGGCCTCATTTTGCCCCAGGTTCGCAGGCCTAACACATCATGTAAGAGGCAGTCGCTGGCAGGCAGCTGCAGTGACAGTCTACACACGAGAGCAGGGGCTGCTACAGTCTTATGATCTGGGCCCCTTACCTGCCTCACCCTAGGTCTGACCCTGCCTGGAGCAAAGTCAGGCAACTTTTTGTTCCATCTGCCCCAGGGTCCACGAAACCCCAGAACCAACCTTTTTTGGCTGCTTGGCCTCTGTGAGTGTCCATCAAAGGAGGGTCCCTCACCCTGGCCGTCAGGGTGTCATCTATGTGGACACTGACTAGTGGGCTTTGTTTTCTCCAGAGAGGTCCAGGCCAGAGTCACAACCATTCCACCCACTATGCTTGTCACCCATGGGATGACTCAGTCCCTGGGCCTTCCCAGCAATACTTTTCTATGAGTGTTTGTTGCACTGAATAGAACTAGAATTGTAGGTCTTTTATAGACATTTTTATTTTATTTTATTTTATTTTATTTTAAGATTTTATTTATTTATTTGAGAGCGAGTGAGAGAACGAGAGTGAGAGCGAGCACAAGCAGGGGGAAGGGCAGAGGCAGAGGGAGAAGCAGGCTCCCTGCTGAGCAGGGAGCTGGATGTGGGACTCGACCCCGGAACGCTGGGATCACAACCTGAGCCGAAGGCAGATGCCCAACCCACTGAGCCACCCAGGTGCCCCCAGAAATTTTTATTTTAAATCACAATCAAAATTACACTTCATTTCACCACCTAGGACATCTGTACATTTATAAATCTCAAACAGAAGTTTCAGGAAACAATTTTTTACACTCATTAGAGGTGATGTATTTGTATAGTGTATTCTACTTTGTTTTGAGAATTCTTGTTGCTGCCTGAATGCACTTGATGGGCTGCCTGTGGGTCGCCAGCAATCTGCAAGCCAAGGCTCTTTCCACCATGCTCATCATCTTACAGACGACATATCTCAGCCCTAAAGAGCTACGGGTCTAGCAAAGGTCACATCCTTTAATTTGCCAAAGAGCCAAGACTTGAACCCCATCCTCAGATTCCGAGCCTGTGGCTTTTTTAGGCTCTTATAATTAATTTTAATGATCGTGCCATTGTGGCTTATTTAAATTACTCCAGGAGGAGCATCAGCTCTATTAAAGAAATTTTATTGTAGCTGCCCACCTGCTGTATTCAGGGAAATGGCATCTATTGTGGGATTTCTTCTGGGTAATTAAGAGAGTCTAAGAAGCTGGTTTTATAGTCATTGATTTAACTGTAGATAACAACGAAGTTAAGTAAGAAAGTTCGTTTCATTTACAGGAACATATGAGTGATTTGAGTTGGAAAAGGTATTCAGAGCACTGCTCCGGTGCCTAGGGAGGCATGCCAGCCCTTGCGGGACTCTGGACCAGCTCCCACATGGTGTCCTGGGTCAGGGCTGTGACGTTGGGTAGGGGTCATAGTCCCATTCCACCAGGTGTCCTTGGGACAGAAACTGGCCCCTGGGTGTAGGTGTTAATGTTGATGTTGGGGTGTTTTTGGCTCTTAGCCCCAGCCAAGAGCTGTGGGAAATGCAATCTTGGGCCCCGCGGCAGCTCTGTTGACTCAGAGTCTATGTGTCAACAAGGCCCAGGGCTATATGCACATTACAGTTGGAGCAGCTATGGTCTGAAGATTGGGGTTTTTGGTCTATAGTTTTTTATCATCCAGCTGGTCATCCTCAACAACTAAGAGTTACTAGGGTTTGGTTACCTGTTTAGGTGCCATGCTAGATGCTAGGATAAGAAAGAGTTATGGCAGAGCTCTCCCTGCGCTCCAGGGACTTGCTGTTTAGTGGGAATGAAGGACAAGGCACACAGTCGTAAATCATGGTGTTTTAGAAATTGTGAGTGCTGTGTGCTCCCCAAGGCAGGCAGGATGTGGATGCATGAGGGAGAACAGGAGGGGAGGGCATCCCACGCAGGGAGAACTGCTTGAAGAAAGGTATGGAGTCTCTACTGCTCTGGGTGCAGTCAGGGGACACTGGTGGAGGCAGGTGATAGCCAGATTTTGGAACTCTTGACCTCTTAATTCAAGATATTTGGACTTTATCCAGTAGGTCATGGGAGCCACTGTAAAATTTTTTTAAATTTTAAAAAAAGTTTCACATTTTTATAAATTATAGTACATCTTAGTCCACTTGAGCTGTTCTAACAAAATACCATAGATTGAGTGACTTATGAAAAACAAACATTTATTTCTAATGCTCGTGAAGGTTGGGAATCAGGATCATGGTGCCAGCCGATTTGGTGTTTAGTGAGGGTTCCTAGTTCATCCATGGTGCCTTCTCGCTGTGCCCTCACATGGTGGAAGGGGTGAGGGGTCTCTCTGGGGGCTCTTTTATAAAGACCCAAATCCCATTCCTGAGAGCTTCACTCTCATGACCTAATCACCTCTCAGAAGTTCCCCACTTCCTAATACCATCACATTGGGTATTAGATTTTCAACATATAAAATTTGGGGGACACAAACCTTCAAACCATATCATATGGTAAAATATACAAAACATAAAATTTGTCATTTTAGCCACTTTCGAATATACAGTCAGTTTAGCAGCATTGAGCACATTCACATTGTTGTGCTATCATCCCCACCACCCAGCTCCAGAACTCTTTTCCTTTGCAAGAACTGAAAATCTGTGCCGATTACAAAAGAACTCCCCATTCTCTGCCTTTGCCAGCCCCTGGAAGCCACTACTGTGTGCCTTGTCTCTATGAATTTCACTATTTTAAGTACTTCATTTAAGTGGAATCACACAATTCTCTTTCTGTGACTTAATTTGGTATGATGTTCTCCAGACTCATCCATGTGATAGCATGTGTCAGAATTTTCCTCCTTTTTAAGGCTGAATAATTTGCCATTTTATGAATATACCATGTTTTGTTTATCCATTTGACTGTCGGTGGACCCTTGGGTTGCTTTGCCCTTTTGGCTAATGTGAATAATGCTACTGTGACTATGAGTGTACAAATATCTCTTCAAGGTCCTTCTTTTAACTCTTTTGGGTAAATACTCAGAAGTGGAGTTGCTGGATGATCATTTGCTAGTTCTATTTTTAATTTCTTGAGGTATTTCTATCCTGTTTTCCATTGGCTGTACCATTTTACATTTCCAAAGTGCACAAGGGTTCCAGTTTCTCCATATCCTTGCCAACACTTGTTTTTTATTTTTTGTTTGTTTCTTTGTTTTTGATAGTAGCCATTCTGGTGGGAGTGAAGTGATATCTCAGTGTGGCTTTGATTGCATTTTCCTGATGATCAGCGATGTGGGGCATCCTCTTACATGTGGGAGCACTGTGGGAACTTTGAGCAGTTCCATGGTGGGGAGGTGTAGAGTGTAAGTGATCCAGCCTTCTTTGCACCTGCAGACCAAGCTTCCTACATGCTTCTTTGGTGGCTTCTGTGGGAACATGGTGGGTCCAGGATGCTGTCCCCAAGCCAAGAGGGAGCATTGTTTGCTTATTTATTTATGTATTTTATTATTATTATTTTTTATTTATTTTTTTAAAGTTATTTATTTATTTATTTATTTGACAGAGATAGAGACAGCCAGCGAGGGAGGGAACACAAGCAGGGGGAGTGGGAGAGGAAGAAGCAGGCTCATAGCAGAGGAGCCTGATGTGGGGCTCGATCCCATAATGCCAGGATCACGCCCTGAGCCGAAGGCAGACGCTTAACCGCTGTGCCACCCCGGCGCCCCAGATTTTATTATTTTTAAAGATTTATTTATTTGAGAGAGAGAGTATGCGAGTGGGTGGGAAGGGGCACAGGGAGAGAGAGAGAGAGAATCTCAAGCAGACGCCACGTTGAGCGTGGATGGAGCCCTTCGTGGGGCTTGATCTCACCACCCTGAAACCAAGAGTCAGATGCCTAATGCACCGTGCCACCCAGGTGCCCTGGAGCATTGTTTATTTTGACAAGTGGTCTATCTGCAACAAACCCACTATGTTTACTCCAGGACTGTGTTCTCACTATTACTGGGATGAAGGCAGAGGAGCTGAGACAGGTCGGGGGAGCATGCGAAGGTCATGTCCCTGGCTGTAGGTGTCTTTGTGGAAGCGGTGGGCTTTAGTGCCCAATACCATCTGGTATTTTTGCTGCTCCTCCTCCTGGAGGCATGGGAGGATTGTGCTTCTCCACTTCCTCAGAGTTAGAGATGACCATGTGACTTGCTTCGGCCAATGAAGTTGGAGCAGAAGTGATGGGCAGGTAGGAGCTGTAAGAGACTTTCCACGCTCTCTCTTCCTCAGTCACGTCAATCCTAGAAGCATATGTTGAGATGCCCTTGCCATAATATGGTGTCTGCCCTGGAGCAGAAACTGGACCCACAGTAGACGTTGAGTGAGCAAGATAGAAACCATTACTAAGCTAGGGCACTGTGATTTAGGAATTTTTTGTTACTGTAGCGTAGCCTAGCCTGTCCTGACTGATCGAGGAGGAACCTGCAAAGTGTTTTACATGCAAAGGCAGGTTAAGATGAAAATGTAGCCTTTGGGGTAACTCCATATGCTTCTTAATACCTTGAGGTTATGAACCCCTCAGATGTCGCAGAGGTTTTGAGACAGCTAATGGGCTGCAGTTTCCTATAGGTAAGTCTCTTGCTCAAGAGTTCATTATCAGACATGAACGGTTTCATTTTGCCAGCAGCACACAGCTCTGGCTTTGCGATGGCCTGCAGCCTGCCCCAGGTGGGGCTGGGAGCTGATGGGAGCTCACTCAGGAGCAGCTCCACCTGTGTTTAATGACTTCTGTGTTTTCTGGTGCTTAGCAAATCCAGAGCCAATTTAGATTTTAGGAGACAGCCCCAAACTCTGTGGACCTCATTATACTTCCAAAGCAGGAGGGTCATTCTTTTTAGTAATTATTCCCAGCTATTTTTGAGAGTGGGAATGCCTTTTTAATATCAAAACATTTCCCAGACCTCTCCTACTTGGCCCCAGTCATGTTATTTTGGTCATTCAGTGACTATTCATTGAATGAATCTTTTTAAGTTTAACTTTCCATTATAGAACTTTTCAAATATCCACAAAAGCAGAAAGAATTATATCATCAGTTCCTGTTATGGGATGAATTGTTTCCCCCCCGCCTCCAAATTCATATGTTGAAGTCCTGTTTCCCAGTACCTCAGAATGTGACTGTATTTGGGGACAGGGTCTTTAAAGAGGTATGTACGTCACTATGAGGTTATTAGAATGGGTCCCAATCCGATCTGACTGGTGTTCTTATAAGAAGAGGAGATAAAGACACAGACACTTTACAGAGGGAAGATGATAACAAGACACAGGGAGAAGGTTGGCCATCCACAAGCTGAGGAGAGGCCTCAGAAGAGACAAGCCTTACCAACACCTTGATCTGAAACTTCCAGCGTCCACAATTATGAGAAAATAAATTTCTGTTGATTAAACCACCCAGACTGTCGTACTCTGCAATGGCAGCCTTAGCAGACTCCTGCAGTCCCCATGCAACATCCTCCAGCTTCAACATTTTCAATATGTAAGTTATCTTCCTGGGCTTCCTCTGATGTACCAGGAGCATGGGGTATACAGCAGAGAGTCAGAGATAGTGCCTGCTTTTGTGAAGCTTGCCGTCTATAGGAACTGGAAAAATTCATGAGGAAAAGTTATAATTAAGAGCACTTAGAATTTTCATAATTATACAACATCTGTATACCTCAGAAACCATTGCCAGAACAGAGTACAGACAGTCTTCCAGCAGCGCTGAGAATGTAGATGAATTCTTGGAGCCTTTCAACAGTTGTGCATTCCTGGGGTCAACATTTAGGGACCAAGGCTTCAGATATTAGATGGATTTATGGTGTAAATTGGACGAAAATGGAGGAAATATGGCCCAAGCAGCTTTGCTCCCATCAAGCCAAACCTGTCATATGGATGGGGACTCAGGCCACGTCTGGGAGCAAGCTGGCCCCAAGAGGAGCCAAGATGCAAACACCATTCTTATACAATAAAGACATGAGAGGATGAGGAGTCACATTAAGAAGTGATTCATTTGCTTACAGATGGATTCATCCAGCATTCCTTTAAATACCAAATTCCCTTGTACATTTAAAAATACCCAAGTTCACTCAAAAACATTATGCTGAGTGAAAGATGCCAGACACAAAAGTCTACGTATTGCACAGTTCCATTTATATGACACTTATAGAAGAGGCCTAATTATAGGGAGGGAAAGAAGATTGGTGGTTGCCTAGGCCTGGGGATGTAGGTGGGATTGGCGGCAATCAGACATGGGGGTGATGGGAACATTCGAAAATTGCATTGTGGTGATAATTGGGCAACTGAATACATCCACCAAAATCATTACTGCTTATAATAGGTGGATTGTGTGGTATACAAATTATACATCCATGAAGCTGTAAAAAATACTCAGTTCAGATCTGGGGAAAATCAAGGGAGTCTTCTCGGAGTAAGTAGGCTCTGAGCTGGATGTGAAGGACTGAGTGTCTTTAAGTGAAGAAGGATGGCTGGATGGGATTCCAGATGGAGGAACACCATCCTGGGGGAGATGACAGGCAGATGATTGAGGTGGAAGGAAGGAGAAGCTTATCGCAGGTGAGAACATCAGGGAATTGAAGGGATAGTCAGAAATCTCAACTCTGGTTGCACATTCCAGCCATATTCCAGCCACCTGGAAAGCACAGATGCTGGGCCCCATTCCTGGGGATTTGGATCGCATTGGTCTGTGATAGATCTTAGACATTCGTTTTTTTGTTTTTGTTTTTTCAGATGTTAGTATTTAAAAAAATATTTTTGAATGAAATAATATTCTAATTATATCATTTCTTTTTCACATGTTAACTGGAATGATTCTGGAGACACCTCTCTCTCATCTCTGTGCTTACCCAGGGAGACAATTCATAGAGAAAAGGCAGGGTGAACACATGATTCTTTCACTTCATTTACCAGTTTCAAGGATGATGAATGTGTTTCCCATAATTTTCCAAAGGTGATCAGTTAGTTTTTTACTATCATTATGAACTCATGGACTTGAACATATCTATAGGTTTCAAACCATTGCACTCATTAATCCTTATTGAAATTCAAATTGTTTTATCTTTGACCAATGGAGCATCTTCAACTTGGCCCTTGAGACCTTTTGATACAATCCCAGTCCTCTTTGATAGCTTCTTTGCTTTTCTTTTTTTTTTTAAATGAAGTAGTTTTATTTTTCTGTCCCCTCCCACCAGCTTCTTAGGTTTGCATTCCTTTAGTGTTCCCTTAGTGGTTGTCCTAGAGATTATGACATGCAGCCTTGCTTCTAGATTCTAGTGATTATGGAGTCTTCTTTAAATGAGTACTTTATTTCCAGGACAATGCAAAGACTTTTCGTGCAGACATCAGTATTTTTTGAGAGCTGGGCAGATCTCTGTGCAATTCAGGGTTGAGTGGGTGGGATGTTAGATAGGCATTAGGGGCATTGAGGAAGTCGATAGCATGTAGCGGTAGAGACGAAGACAGAACTGAAAGCCTTTGCTGAATAAGTACCAGTGCGAATTTCTTAGTTGGTTATCAGGTTCATATATTAAGAAATGTTTTTCTATTTTGTTTGGTGTAGCCTGATATGATGTGGCATTTTCAATGTATAGGACCTTTTAGGGTTGAGATAATGGAATACCCTATTGTTAGAGATGCTCCTGTCATTTAGGAGCTATAGGAAGTGAAACTAAAATTATACAGCCCAGGGCTAGCAGAGGGATGCATTTAAGATTCTCAGCATGAGAGTTTGAATGCTCGCAGGCGCCGACTCTTCCCTAGATGAGGGGTCTTCCCCTGTGCCTAATGCATTATTGAGGGCTTTACCTTGAGGTCAGTCAGTTCTTTCAGGATCTGACAGATGAGGACGCGGAGACGTCACAAGAGCCTCCCAGACTTGTACTCAAAGCCACAGAGCTGGCAGGTGGCACAGCTGCAATGCGAACTTAGGTCTGTCCAACTTCTGTTTCCAGCTGAAAGGGGTGAGAAAGCCTGCTTCCACTTCCAAGGGTCTGGCTGAGATCGTTTCCACTGACAACGCAGTCTGACCAAATAGGCTTGTTTTAGAATATAACTTGGAAAGAAGCATTGTCTTTAGTGTTATCTTATTTTTGGGGTGAATTGATATACTTTACTTAATTTACTTTTTTATTTTGAAATAATTTTAGATTTTCAGGAAGGTGCAAAGAAATGTTCAGGGAGGTCCCATACGCCCTTCACCTAATCTCCCCCAGTGTTAACATCTTGCATAGCTATAGCACCATAATAGTGAAACTAGGAAATTGACATTGGTATGAGCGATGGAACTTCTTCAGAATTCACCAGTTACACATGCACAAATGTATGTATGTGTGTGTGTACGTGTAGTTTGATGCAATCACATGTGTAACTACCTTCTTGTAACCACCACCACAGTCAAGATATTTAACTGTATCATCACCCAAAGACACCATCCTGCAACCCCTTTGTAGACACACACACACACACACACACACACACACACACACCCTCTTGTATCATTCCTAACCCCTGGCAACCCCTAATCTGCTCTGTCCTTCATATCTGTATTATTTCATGAATGTCATATAAAAGGAGTCTTGAAGTATGCGTATGTTTTTGAGATTGACTTTTAGCACTCAGCAACATTTCTTTGAGGTTTATGCATATTGTTGCATGTGTCAATAGTTCATTCTTTTTATTGCTGAATAGTATTCTATGGTTTGGATGTATCACAGTTCAACTGTTCACCCATCAAAGGACATTGAGGAGGTTTCTAGTTTTGGGCTATTATGAATAAAGCTGCTGTGAGCATTCATGTGCAAGTTTCTTTATGAAAATAAGTTTTCTTTTTGAGATAAATGCCGAAGTATCTGCAATTGCTGAGTCATATGGTAAATCTACTTTTAGTTTAAAGGAGCTGCCAAACTGTTTTCCATAGTGGCTGTACCATTTTATATTTCCAGCAGCAATGCATGAACGATCCAGTTTCTCAGCATCCTTGCCAGGTGTTGTTACTGTTTTTTATTTTAGCCATTCGGATACGTGTATAGTGATATCTCATTGTGTTTTCTTTACATTTTTCTGATGGCTAATAATATTGGACATTTTTTCATGTGATTATTTGCCATCTGTTTATCTTTTTAGGTGTAACGTCTTTCATGTCTCTTGCCCATTTTCTAGTTATTTTTTTTTCTGTTGAGTTTCAAGTGTTCTTCATATATTCTAGATTCAAGTCCTTTGTTGGATATATGATTTGCATACGTTTTCTCCCAGTGTGTAATTTGTCTTTTCATTCTCTTAACATGACCTTTGGCAGGCAGAAGTTTTAAATTTTGATGAGGTCCAATTGATCAGCTTTCCTTTTATGGATACAGCCTTTGGTGTCAAGCCTAAGAGCCCTTTGCCAAATCTTGGGTCTCACAGTTCTCTCCTGTGCTTTTCTTTCTAGAAATTTCATGGTTTTATATTTTAGATTTAAGTCCAAAACACATTGTGAGTTGATTTTTGTATAATCTGTGAGGTGTAGGCCAAAAAAATTTTGGACATTTCTACATGTCCAAATGCCCCAGCACCCTTTATTGAAAAGGCTATCTCTCATCTACTGAATTGCTTTCACTCTGTTTTAAAAAATTAGTTGAGTATGTTGGAGTGGATCGTTTTTTTCTGGGTTCTATATTCAGTTCCATTGATTTATTTGTCTATCCATCTGCCAATATCAAACAGTTATAGCTCTACAATAAGCCTTAATATTGAGTAGAGTGATTTCTCCCACTTAATTCTTCTTTTTCAAAAATATTTAGCTATTCTAGGGCTTTTTTCTTTCCAAATAAGTTTTAGAATAAGTTTATCTGTATCAACAAAAAAGCATGCTAAGATTTTCATAGGACTTTTGTTAAATCTATAAACCAGGTTAGGGCAGAGTTGACATGATTTTTTTAAGTTGAGTTTTCCAGTCCATGAACATAGTATATCTCTCCAAGTATTTAGATCTTCCTTGATTTCTTTCACCAGCATTTTTTTTTTATTTTCATCATATACGTTCTGTACATTTTAAAACACTCATTCATAGATATCTCATTATCTTTCTATCAGTTGTAAATGGTATTGCATTTAAAAATTTTGATTTCTATTTGTTGTCATTATATAGACGTACAATTGATTTTCAAGTATTGATCTTGTATCTTGCAGCCTTCTTAGTGAACTTTGTTTTCTTCTTAGCACTATGGGCTTTATTCCACAAATTTGGTATGTTGTGGGTTTTAAAAAAATCCATTTCTGTGTATTTTAAATTTTCCTTTGATATTTCCATTTTGGCTTGTGGATTGTTTAGAAGTGTGTAATTTAGTTTCCAATTTATTGGGAGATTTTTCTGTAGTCTTTCTGCTACTGATTTCTAGTTTGATTCCATTTTGGTCAGAGAAGATTCCCTTAATTTCAATTATTTTGAATTTAATAAGGTTTATTTTGTAACCTAGGATATGGTCTGTTTTAGTGCGTGTTTCATAGCACTTGAAAAGAATGTGTACCATGCTGTTGTTGGGTAGAGTAGTCTGTACCTGTCAGTTAGATCCTAATGGTTGATGGTGTTGTTCAGTTCTTCTGTATCCTTGCTGATTTCCTGTCTGGTAGTTCTTTCAGTTTCTGACAGCTGGGATACTGAAGTTCCCAAATATTGTAAATTTGTCATTTTTCCTTTTGGCTAGATCAGTTTTTTCTTCATGTATTTTGAGGGTCTGCTGTTTGATAAGTATCCATTTAGGATTCCTTTATGTTCTTGATAGGTTGATACTTTTGTAATTATGTAATATACTTCTTTGTCTTTATTAATTTTCTTTACTTTGAAGTCTATTTTTATATGATATTGTAGCCACTTTTGCTTTCTCATGACTACTGTTTGCATGGCATATCTTTTTATCATCTCTTTACTTTCAGTCCACCAATGTTGTATATTTGAAGTGAATTTCTTGTAGATAGCATGGGTGGGTTAGGTTTTTTTAAAATCACACTGCCAGGGGCACCTGGGTGGCTCAGTCATTAAGCGTTTGCCTTCGGCTCAGGGCANTTATCATCTCTTTACTTTCAGTCCACCAATGTTGTATATTTGAAGTGAATTTCTTGTAGATAGCATGGGTGGATTAGGTTTTTTAAAATCACACTGCCAGGGGCACCTGGGTGGCTCAGTCATTAAGCATCTGCCTTTGGCTCAGGGCATGATCCTGGCGTTCTGGGATCGAGCCCCACATCAGGCTTCTCTGCTAGGAGCCTGCTTCTTCCTCTCCCACTCCCCCTGCTTGTGTTCCCTCTCTCGCTGTCTGTCTCTCTCTGTCAAATAAATAAATAAAATCTTAAAAAAAAATAAAATCACACTGCCAATGACTTTCTTTTATTTGGTATATTTAGACCATTTATATTTGAAGTAATTATTGATGGCTTAGGGCTTATGTCTGTATTTCACAACTGGTTTTTTTGTTTATTCCCTCTTTTCATTCCTTTCTTTCATTTTCCTTAACTTCCTGTGGGTTACCTAAACATATTTTAGCATCCCGTTGTCCATATTTGTAACACGTCTGAGTATTCTATTTTGTGTGTTTTTCTTTGTGGTTGCTGTAGATATTTTCACAACATTCTTTTTTTTTTTTTTAAGATTTTATTTATTTATTTGACAGAGAGAGAGACAGCCAGTGAGAGAGGGAGCACAAGCAGAGGGAGTGGGAGAGGAAGAAGCAGGCTCCCAGCGGAGCAGGGAGCCCGATGTGGGGCTCGATCCCAGGACCCTGGGATCACACCCTGAGCCGAAGGCAGACTCCCAGGGTCCTGGGATCACACCCTGAGCCAAAGGCAGACGCTTAATTACTGAGCCAACCAGGTGCCCCTTTTCACAACATTCTGTTACCAGAGTTTTACCATTTGAGCAGAGTAGTGAAACATTACTTTTTACTTCCACTTAGGTCCCTTAACCCTCACCATTTTTTAATATAACTGTCTTAAGTATTTCCTCTACATTCATTGTGTACCACATCAAATGAAGCTGTGACTTTTGCTTCAGCTTTAAAATAAGATTAAAGAAACTCATGAGGGCTTAGGATAGTTCTAGTGTTCTTCCGTTATAATTTTCTTTCTGTTCACAGCACTTCCTTTAGCCATTCTTAAGAGTATGTCTTTATTTCCCCCTCATCCCTTTCTTGGGGAAATGGCTTTATGGAGATGTAATTCACATACCATGTAATTCATCCTTTTAAAATGTACAACTTAGTGGTTTTTAGTATATTCAGAGAGTTGTGCTCCATCACCACAATCTAATTTTAAAACATGTAATAAATTTTTAAGTATGAAATTTGCATAGCATGGAGAGGAGGAGAAGGAAAAGTAGTTTACATGATCTTGTTTTTGAACGAGAAGTTAATGTATCTTTTTAAGTCTTTTGTAAAAAAAGGTTCCTCTCTCTTTTTCCTTACTTTTCAATTTGTGTTAGTTAAAATTTTTAAACTTATAAAATATTTATAACCTAAAATTTATTATCTTAATCATTAAGTGTACAGTCAATNTTATTATCTTAATCATTAAGTATACAGTCAATAGTGTCAAGTACATTCACATCACTGTGCAACTGATTTCCAGAACTCTTTTCTCTTGCAAGACTGAAACTGTGTTACCTGTTAAACAACTCCCCAGTCCCTGCCTCCACAGCCCTTGGCAACCACTATTCTACTTTATGGCTGTGAATTTAACTACTCCATGTACCTCATATAAGTGGAATCATTACACTATTTGTCCTTTGGTAACTGGCTTATTTTACTTAGCTTAATGTCTTTATAATGTTGTAGCAGGTATCAGAATTTCCTTTCTTTTTAAAGCTGAATAATACTTCATCGTATGGATACACCACTACCATTACCCATTTTATTAATGGACATCTGGGTTTTTTCCATCTTTAGGCTCTTGTCAATACTGCTGCCATGAACATGGGTGTACACATATCTCTTTGAGACCCTGCTTTCACTTCTTTCGGGTATGTACTCAGAAGTGAGATTGCTGGGTCATATGGTAATTCTATTTTTAATTTTTTGAGGAAATGCCATATTCTCTGTCCTCTTCTTTTCCTTACAAAATATCTATTGAAGATTCTGGGATGTTTGACCTGTAGAATGTCCCACAGTCTTATTTTGGAGGTTACACCTATGAGGCAATTCACTGTGGCCCTTCATCTTCTTTCTTCTGCACATTGACACCTGGATCCAGTGCCCATGTCAGACTTAGATTTTTATCTCTTTGACAGGGTTAGAGGAAGCACGTCATGTCTGTGAGTGTAGCAACTGTTGGTGCTCAACACCACTGTTACAGGTTGATATATATCCCCCTAAACTCCAAATGTTGAAGTCCTAACCTCCTGTTTCTCAGAATGTGGCTTGATTTGGATGAACAGTCTTTACAGAGGTAATCAGGGTGGGCCCAAATCCAGTACAACGGTGTCCTTATAAGAAGAGGAAATTTGGATACAGATATATATAGAAGGAAGATGATGTGAAGATATAGGAATGCCATATGAAGATGAAGATGGCCATCTCCAAGCCAAGGAGAGAGGCCTAGAGCAGATCTTTTCCTCGTGGTCTTCAGAAGGATCCAGCCCTGCCAGCACCTTGATCTCAGACTGTTAGCCTCCAGAAATGCGAGATAATACATTTCTGTTGTTTAAGTCACCTAGTTTTTGGTACTTTGTTATGGCAGCCCTAGCAAACTAATATGGTTACTGGTTCTTAACATCAGTGCTGGTCATTTTGGTTTTCTGATGCTTGCCTTCCAATAGGTCAGGAAGACCTCATGGGATGGAGTTTCTCATGTCTTTGCATTTTGGTATCCGTTTGCTTATGCCCCTCATACTTGAAAGGCAGTTTTTCCTGGATAGTAGATCCTTGAGTGTCTTAAATATTCTGGAAGTAATCATAGTTGTCAAAAAGTCTGATAATTATCTAATTTACTTTCTCTTATGTGTCCTTTTATTTTTATATGCTCAATGAATATTTTTTTCTGTGTGTGTATGTGTGTGTAGTAATTTTATTAGAGTATGTCTTGATGTTGGTCATGCTGGGTCAGCATTCTCAAGTACATGGTGGGCTTTTTCAATATGTAATTTCACTTTTTTTTTTTTGAGAGACAGAGAGCGTGAATGGTGGGGAAGAGCAGATGGAGAGGGAGAAGCAGGCTTCCTACTGAGCAGGGAGCCTCACACAGGGCTCAGTCCTAGGACCCTGGGATTATGACCTGAGCTGGACACAGACACTTAACTGACTGAGGCACCCAAGTGCCCCACTTTTCTGTTTTAAATTTCAAGGAAGTTTCTTCAAGTTTTCGGTATTTGGTTTTTTCCCCCCCTTGCTTTGGTGTTTTCTTTATGAACTCTGGTTATGGATGTTGCTAGATCTTCTTTGCTCCCCTTCAGTAGTTGTCACGTGCTCTGGAATTCTTTTTTACCCCACTTTTGGCTTTCAACACTTTCCTCCTCTTCATCTTCTATTTTGTAATGGAATTTTCTATTCTGTTTATTTGCTCTTGCATTCCTTCTAGTTTAGTCTTAATTTCTGAAATAATTGCTTTCTTTTAATGAAAACATGTCTAATTCTTTCCTAAGCCCTGACATCCGATTTCTGAGTATTTCTATTTTGATTCATATTGTTTCATGTTTTTTCTTAATTTTTTTCAGGTGAGTTTGGGACAAAGTTTATGTTTTTGGTCTGTGTGGGCATATACTTTTGGCATACTTTTATTGCCTGAAGGGATGTTATTTTGCTCCTTATTCTCTCCCCCCTCACCTTTTTTTCTCATCAGGGTCTCATGTAATGGTATTTGATCTTGATTTTTTTGTTGTTGTTATTCTTTTTAATGTGAAATTAGTTTTCCTGAACTTTCGGAAGGAGATGTGGTTCAGGAGAGCTTTTCTATCCACATATAGCTTTGTCTTCTGTTATTTCAATGCAGTGTTACATAAAAGTATGACTTCCTGAGATTCCCTGTTTCCTTTCCCCACTTGTACTTGGACGTTCTCTTTCCTTCATCTCTGCAGTCTCTGTCCTGTTTAATTGTGATGCCACTCCCAGTGGGTGTCCTCCATGTGGGTCCTGTGTTGGAAGGGAGCCCTGGTTTCCTTTTGGAGAGCTCAGAACCCTGTGGCACCCACTGTGAACTCTATCCCACTACTGCTGTGGACAGCACCCTTCCCAGATTCTCTGTTGGGTTTTCCTGTGAATGTCTGTTGACTACTCTGGGGCTCCCCTGTTGTCAGGTTTCTTAGACACCCTGCTGCTTTCCTGGTTGCTTCTGCAGATGTCAGGACCCACAGAGGTCTTGAGGCTGTTGGTAGTCTGTTCCCACCTGCTTGGATTTTGGGGTTTGTGGGGAAACAGTGTCACTTAGGTGTGTTGTAAATGTTGTCTGTGGATTTGGGGTTTTAATCTACAGTTGCTGTATTTGTTTTATGTGGGCATTTCGGATATTTAAAATCCATGCCGCTGACAATACTGCCATCTCCCCGCGCCCTGCCTCTAGGTTTTGCTTATTGCCTGTGCTCTTGATATGATGCTGCTGAATATCTGAGCCCTTGGAGCACATCTGTTCTTTTCTGTGGTTCTGCCAAGTCGCTAGTTTAGATCCAAACAGCACCAGAAGGTAGATTTGGAAGGGAAGAGTGGCCTCTGTCAGTTGCTGGTGGGAGAGCACCTTGTTGGGGGCAAGATCCTGCAACTTTCTCTTTTTCATGTCACAGAGAAATATGATTTGGACCAAAAAAGGTGGGGTGGGAGAAGAGTAAACAACATTTATGTCTACGTGAAGTGTACTGTTCAGATGCCAAGTGGCCAGTTTAGACACCATAGCAAAGGAGAGGCTGTGATGGGATGCTGGGGGCACGAGCCCTGAGAATCTGGTCTACCCTTGTTCTAGCCAATTCCATGAACTCCTAGACGTAACTGTGGTGAGTGTTGGTGTGGACTCCCCTGTCACCAGGCACTGCCATGTGGCTCTAGGCAGCGCTGAATGTCTTTAGCAGGTTGGTTGGGTGAGTGAATGACCCACCTGAGACCTTTCTCACTCTCTTGGTGGCAGCCATCCCAAGGACTGTTATTTTCTGGTTGGCCCTTTTTAGTAGGCCTTTATCTCCAACAGACTTTCTTTCACATAGGAGATGGAAATAAACATAGAGCTACAGAACAGCACCGTATTAGTTGGCCAGGGCTGCTGTCACAAAGTACCACAGAGCAGGGGGCTTAAACAACAGAAATATATTGTTGCACGGTTCTGGAGGCTGGCCAAGAACTTTGCACTGGAAAGGAGCATAGGGTACCGGGGAGGTCTGCATGGAATGGGTGCTGTGGGGTGAACTCCTGGCAGTTCCTCGCAGAACTAGGGGGTAATTATAGTCCCTTCTGAGTCATGAATTAGAGTGGGTCTGAAGCATGAATGGAGAGTCCTCACTGGGACCAGGGAGTGTCTGCTGGTAAAGGAGGTGGACAGCTGTCAGCTGTGTGGGTCTGAGCCCAGCTGTTGGTGACTCCGTGTTGGCCGTGGAACATGGATAGACTAGTATGGCGGTGAACAAGGATGAATGTGTGTTTGCGTGCACACAGGCACATGTATTCACACACATATGTAGTGGTGAGAGGCAAAGGAAGTAAGACAAGGTCTTTTATGTTTGGGTTCTGTCCTCATAGGGAACAGGGAAACTTGGAAGGTTTGTGTACCTGGGCCTTGTATGGTAAGATTGGTTTAGGAAAGTGTCTGGACAGCTGTGGTATTCATATCGGATCTACTTATGTTCTGGTTAGTTCTGATGAGGCCTGATGACTGATGGCTGGACCCTGGTGCCCCCTTTGATGGTTCTGATTATACCAAGTCAGTCTTAACTGGCAAGCTGGGCCAGACAGAATCGAAGCAGGTTTTTAGGCAGTAAAACAATTTTGACTCCATTTAAAAGATAAAAATGAAATAACTGAATATTCTCTGTGGGCCCTGAGTATAGAGACAGAAGGAAGCACAGAGTAGGGTTTGAAACATTTACATCACAGATCAGTCTGCATTCTGGCAAGCAAGGTTCCAGTCATTAGTCTCCTGAGCCCTGGGCTGTCCAGAAAAGGATTTGAGGGGGGAGTCCAGAGAAGGAAGGTGACCCCTAAGTTTACACATCAACCAATTGTTGGATTTCCCTCTCGTGTGACTGAAATGAAAAGACTAAAAATGGAAAGGAACGAAAGGAGCCAGAGCTTACAAAATTCCAGGTGGGGACGGNAGGATTTGAGGGGGGAGTCCAGAGAAGGAAGGTGACCCCTAGTTTACACATCAACCAATTGGTGGATTTCCCTCTCGTGTAACTGAAATGAAAAGACTAAAAATGGAAAGGAACGAAAGGAGCCAGAGCTTACAAAATTCCAGGTGGGGACGGTGACAAACTTTGGTCTGAATCATTCTGTAGCTCCTGGAATGTTCCCACGTAGGTGTCTCAGCCAGAATCAGAGAGAGTGCAGCACTTCCTCACGAAGCCTGTTTGAGGTGTTGTGTCTTCCAGGAAAGCACCAGCATCTCTCAAGTGAGGCAAGACTTGAGGAACCTCCTAACAGCCTGTGCAGCTTTGAAAATCCGTGTGTCTCAGAAACACACTAGAGCTTTTCACTGCTTGTTTGAGTTGAAATGTGATTTTTGAGACCGGGTGACTTTGCCCTTGTCTTTTCTCACGTTTTCCTGGATGTGGCAGAATAATATGAAACCTTTCCCATTATTCTGCAAAAGTCAGAATCATGCAATGCACACCACCCAGCCTGGTATGAAACAGCCACAAACACACATGCCAGTGGTTTCGAAAGTAATCCACAGACACACACATTTTCTGATCGCTGTTATTATTAGCACTACTACTATTTTTAAAGGAACGTTTTGGAAGCACACTTCACTCTTTCTGCGTAGCAAAGTCCAAGCCTACTGCTTGTCATATTTGAAGTATCGTCTAAAATCCATCCTAAAGTCTTGTAATTTGCAGTCATCAGGAAGCCTACTTTCAGAAAACTTCATACAGGATGAGAGAGAGAGAGAACGCCCTACCCTCATGGGGAAATGCCAAGAGTGGGTCTGAGATCTATTAATTCAAGTATTGGCTGTTGAAGGAGTGAAAAGAGGGTCTTGGAAAGTGCATGGGGGTCAGGGGTTCTTCTTCTGGGAGAGGGATACATCTTGGGAAGCACAGTGCCTCCTGGAGGTGTAAAAGGGGAAAGAATCAGCTGAAGGTAAGGAATTTAGCGAAACAACAAAGCATCAAGGAATGAGAAAGAGAAAGAGTGGGTGGAGGGAAGAGGAGAAGGAGGGAGAGGGGAGGGGACGGGGAGGGGAGAGGAAAGGAGGGAGAGAAGGAAAATCTCTATTATTTATTAAACTGTACTTCAGAGTTGTGAGAAAGGAGGATATAACTAAGCCAAGTTCCTAAGCGAGCCACAGAAATCCCTCTTACTTACCGCACCCAACCCCCTCCCCCGCCCAGCCCATCTCCTGCAGTTACTGGCAAACTGAAGAGACTGACTAAAATAAATAGAAATGTAAACAAACCTAGAATCCATACAATGTTACTGTAAGAAAAAAAAAGAAATGAGTCACAAAATATTTAGGCATATGAAGAGTCAAGAAATAAAGAGACACAAATGCAATATAATTAACAAGCAATTGCAAATGTAAAAAAAACAAAACAAAAAAACCCTGAGTCAAGAAATTTAAAAAATTAGATTGAAAATGGATAAACACCAGGGGATATGAAGTGGGAGTTTATTAAACTAAGGAAAGACATTTTTTTTCTTTTTTACTAAGGAAAGGAATGAAGAAAAAATAAAATTATCTCTGAAATTAGTGGTATATTATGAGCTGTCCAAGGGGACAGTAGTTGCCTCTGAAAGTACAGTAAGGATAGAAATGAATAGAAGCAAGAAAATGAAACAAAGAAAGAAAAAGAGGGAAAGCCCCCAAACATACTGACAGTTGGAAAAAGATCCAACATACCTGTAGCTGGAGAGCCTGAGGAAGAAAGAGCAGCGATGGAACAGAACTAAAATTAATGCTGTTATTCAAGAAAAAATTTTTGAAACCAAATATCTGAATCTGCCTGGAAATACAGCTGGCCCTTGATCCACATGGGTTTGAACTGCATGGGTCCACCTTTTTGTGGATTTTTTTTTCGAGAAGTACAGTACAGTACTATAAATATTAAAATTTAAATCTTAAAATTTTCTTTTCTCCAGCTTACTTTGTTGTAAGAATACATTAGATAATACAGAGAACATACATAATATGTGTTAATCTAAACTGCTTATGTTACTGGTAAGGCTTCCCATCAGCGGTAGGCTGTTAGTTGTTTAGTTTTTGGGGGGTCAGAAGTTACATGTGGATCAGCACCCCTAATCTCCGCATTGTTCAGGGACCAACTGTAATCTACTCTCATTCTGGGAATGGTCAGCTCAAAATGATGCTCTAAAGCTATTAGACTTTAAAGATACATGTACCATAAATATAAATAGAGATAAATGTATCACCAGCTGGGCTTCTAGGCAAAACGAACAAGTTACTTACAGAGGAAAGAAAACCGGGTAGACGTCAGACTTTGTGATGACTTCCAAAGAAAGGCAATACATTTTCAAGAAACTCAAGGAAGAAAATGTGAGCTAAAGATTTTATATCCAGTCAGCTGTCCTTGAAGTATCAAGGTTTTAGAAAAAACAGTTAAAAGATGCAAGAAATAGAAGAATATTGTACCCACCAGCCCTTTTTAAAGAATCTACCAGGATTTGTGGTGTGCTGGGGGTGGCAGAAGTGGTCTGCCCTGGATGCAGGCAATAAGGAGTCACTTCATCTGCAGATAATTTAAAAGCAATGACAAAACTGACTAAAAGTTGGTCTGCTTTTTATTATCACTATGTTCCAGCACTGTTAAAGAATGTCAGTTGAGAAATGCCCCTCTTGGAAAAAAAAAAAAAATCTCTTTTTGGTCTAATTTCTAAGCAAATTTTCCTGTTACTGGTGTTTTAGTAATGTGCACAGGCTTCAGATGAGCACATCTGTATTACTTATGGCTTAATAAACATTCCTTTCTACATGGCACTGAATTTAGAGAACTCCCCTTAGTCATTCTCTGACATACGTAGATTCAGGTATGCATGGATATTTTGAGAGTTAATTATAGCCATTCAGAATCACTTAAGTTCCTTTCACGGACAGGCTTCTTCTGTGGGACTACGTATTCCTGCATTTGAACAGTAGATTTAGAAATAAACAACGCTGGCACAGTAATTGTGAAGACAAACAGAATTTGAGTTTCTTCAATTCTGTCATTTTGTGTGACCACGTGGCATTTTTATTTGTGTTTAAAGTTGAAACAGTAAAGCAGAGCATAAACTGTGAAGTATAATACTTTTGTAAAGAAAATAGTTGACACAGGAAATACTGTACTGAATTTGAATTGTATCTTTAAAGTGGAAATTTTTAAAAAAATTGTTTAAGTTAGAGATCAAGTGAAGCAAATAATGGCAATTGCTAGTTATTATTATGATAACTCCTGCAAATATTTTTGCCATATAGAGGATGGAGGTGTTATATACGACCCCGTTCTGGGTGTCAAATGTATGTATGCCATGCAGTAGAGGACAGATTTCATTCAGTGAAAAGCTGGTTGGGGCAACTTTGGCAAAAGGACTGGTAGTGAGTATTAATATAGTTTTTAATTGCATCTGTAAGAACTGAAAGGTAGGGGTAGATATGGAAGAGTAGGTATAAATGTATGTAAATTGACAAAATGGAAATAATCAGTAATAGTAATAGCTGCAGGTAGGAAAGTCAGGTCAAGGAGAACTCTGAAAATTGAGAGATCGAGTAGTAAGAAGTGTTGGTTAAAAATAATAATAATAATAATGATAATGCCCAGAACAAAAATATAGACCTTCCTAAATACCCAAAGTGGGGAAAAAAATCTTAAGGAAATGAAAAAAACAGACCGCAAAGTGAAATACACATGGTAAATACAACACAAAGAACATGCAGAGCTGAAATCAAACACATCAGCCACACTGAGAAACTGAAGTGGATTTATTTTTTTTACATCTATTTAAAGAGTATTTATGTATTTATTTTTGCTTCGACTTATGAGTTTATTAATATTTACATCTTTTTTTCTAAGTTTTAATTTAAATTCCAGTTTATATACAGTGTAATATTAATTTCAGGTGTACAATATAGTGATTCAATACTTATATAACATCACCCTGTGCTCATCACAGCAAATGCCCTCCTTAATCCCCATTACCTATTTAGCCCATCCCCCACCCACCTACCATCTGGTAACCATCAGTTTGTTCTCTGTAGTTAAGAGTCTGTTTCTTGGTTTGCCTCTCTCTCTCTCTCTCTCTCTCTCTTTTCCCCTTTGCTCATATGTTTTGTTTCTTAAATTCATGAGTGAAATCAGATGGTATTTGTCTTTATCTGACTGACTTATTTCACTTAGCATAATACTCTCTAGCTCCATACATGTTGTTGCAAATAGAAAGATTTCATTCTTTTTTATGGCTGAGTAATATTCCATTGTATATATATGCCACCTCTTTATCCATTCATCAGTTGATGGACATATGGGCTCTTTCCATAATTTGGCTATTGTTGATAATGCTGCTGTAAACATCGGGTTGCATGTATCCCTTCAAATTAGTATTTTTTGTATCTTTTGGGTGAATACCTGGTAGTGTAACTGCTGAATTGTAGGGTAGTTCTATTTTTCGCTGTTTGAGGAACTGCCATGCTGTTTTCCAGAGTGGCTGCAGCAGTTTGCATTCCCACCAACAGTGTTAGAGGGTTCCCCTTTCTCCACATCCTCCCCAACATCTATTGTTTCTTGTGTTTTTGACTTAGCCATTTTGACTTGTGTGAAGTGATATCTCATTGTAGTTTTGATTGGCATTTCCCTGATGGTATGTGGTGATGAGCATCTTTTCATGTGTCTGTTGGCCATCTGAAAGTCTTTGAAGAAATATCTTTTCATGTCTTCTGCCTGTTTTTTAACTGGATTATTTATTTATTTATTGCATGTTGAGTTTTATAAGTTCTTTATATATTTTGGATGCTAACCCTATATCAGATATGTCACTTGCAAATATCTTCTCCCATTCAGTAGGGTATCTTTCAGTTTTGTTTCCTTCGCTGTGTAAGTGGATTTAATCCACTGAATAAAAGACTTTCAGATTGGTTCATGCAGTGGTGCCCAACTCTGCTGTTTAAGAAAGTCATACCTAGAACAAAGTAATTACAAAGGCTGGAAAGGATGGGAGGGTGTGTAGAAACAAAGCCAGCAGAAAGTAAAAGAAATTAGGGGTTTTAATCCTGACTTCAACTGTGAAAATAAATAAAGGAAACCTCATTAAAAACAAAGTCAGGAAGCCCTGAAGGGGGAGCTCTCACACAGTACTGCCCAGACCCCTGCTGGAGGAGGCTTACTATCTGTACCCCAGCAGGAGGAAGGAAGAATTTCTCCTTGCCCAGCAATAGCCCTGCCAATCAGAAACTGCCATACTTACCCAATGAGAAGCTGTTGCCACCCTGAACTGTCTGAAACGGCCCCTCCCAACTTCCTCCTTTCCTCTTAAATGCAAGCCCTTCTCTGCTGTTCTCTGGACTTGCCTATGGTTTGCCATAGTTTGCTTGTCCTACATTGTAATTCCTTTGCTATTCCTGAATAAACTCATTTTGCTGGTAGAATGGCTGGCTCTTTTTTTGGTTTTTGTTTTTAGGTCAACATTACCAAGGTAGAATCCATGCCCAAAACATGGAATGAAACAAAGAGGGATACTATATAACAGAAAAGGGTGCAATTCACAGAGCAGATATAACTGTGGCTATGAATGCTGCACTGAACATCGAGAAACGTCCTTGTTTCTCACTGTTTCTCTCTTGTTTCTCACTGTTCTCACTTGTTTCTCACTGAACATCCTTGAAACACCTGTGAAGCAGGAGATATGGACAGAAGCACACTCATGCTGGAGACCATGACAGCCCCTTGCTATCCAAGATGTGTGAAGGAGACAAAGGACTATGCCCCCAACATACCAGACTTTGAACCGTGATAATAGGGAATACAACTTTGTTTCCAGAATACATGGAACATTTGTGAATGTTGACATCTATTAGGTTACAAAGAAAACTTCAATAAGTTCTTGTAACATAGAAATGATTCAAACAAGGTTCTGTCATCACAATGCAACAAAACTAGAAGTTAATCATAGATAAAAAAACAAAAAGGCCTTTCAACTTGGAAAATCACAAGATTAAACTTTATAAATACATCAGTCTATGGGATGCACATAAAGCTGTGCCTTAAAATAAAAAAAATAAATGAATTAAACATCCATCTCAAAATGTTAGATAAAGCAACCAAATAAATGGAGTGAGAGCAGAATGGCAAATAAGGATAAAGTTGGAAACTGATGAATTAGAACAGAGAAAAACAAAGAAGTAATAAACAACAAAATGCCGATTTTTATGGTAGAAAATCACGTGGACAAGTCACTATCTAACCGAATTATGGGGGGAGGGGCACAAACACACAAAATAAGAAATGACACTAGGGAAATAATCAACAAAATAGAGCATATTAAAAAAATCATTAGAAGTTACTTCTTGCAATACTGTGGAAATAAATGTGAAGACCTGGATGAAAAGAATATTCTCTAGGAAAATGGAATTACCCAAATGGACCCCAGTAGACACATTAACGTTTAAGCAAACCAATTTTCCTTGAAAAAAAAACAAAACAGAAAAACCTCCAGACCTATATAGCTTCACAGGAGAATTCTATCAAATCTTCAAATAACAGATAATCTCAGTGCTACTTAAATCATCCTAGAGCATAGAAAATAAATGGAAACCTCAACATCATTTGATAAAAGAAGCCAACACCCTGGTCTCACTTAGGAGTATTGATGTAAAATTCCTAAATAAAATGTTAGCAGAGGGAACCTTTTAAAAAATGGTTTTGGGATGACTGGATTGCTGAATGGGGAAAATTCAGTCTTTTCTCCTGAGTAGGAAAAAACCCAGCCCCCTCCTTTCCATCCCCCAGATGTGCTTCCTTTATAGTCACACTTCTGACACCAGATGTGTAGGGTTGTTCACACCAAGCTGCTCTATAACTCTGGCTATGTGTCCTGCACTTTAATTCAGTTCTGACACTCTCCTCCTGGAGGTTGTGTCAGATCCCACAGGTTAAGAGCCCAGTCCCATGAGACTGTTCTCATTGTACTTCAGATGCCAGATACAAGTCCAGGTTGTCACCTGTGCTTCTGATTGATTGGCTGTAAGTCTGAGGTTCCCCTGAACTCCTCCTTGGATTAATTCGCTAATCAATTACTTTGCTGGAATGGCTCACAGTACTCAGGGAAACATGCACTTCCGTTTACCAGTTTATTGCAGGGTATGATAAAGAATACAGATGAACAGCCAGATGAAGAGATAGATAGGGTGAGGTCTGGCAGGGTCCCTAGTGCAGGAACTTCTGTCCTCGTGGAGTTGGGGTGTGTCACCCTACCAGTGTAGTTGTGTTTACTAACATGGAGGTTTTCTGAGCCCCATAGTTTTGCGATCTTAAGGAGGCTTCTTCATGTGGGTATGATGAATCATTAATACCATTTCTAGCCCCTCTCCCCTCTCAAGAGAATGAGAATCATGCCTTGTACTTTTTGGTGACAAGCCCCCCCCAATCAAGAACCATCCAAAAGTCCACCAAGAGTTCCCTCATTAGAACAAAGACACTTCTGTCACCCAGAATTACAAGGGTTTCAGGAGCCCTGTGTCAGGAGCTGAGGTCAGAGATCAAATGAGAACAAAAGATGCTCCTAGCAGTCCTATCACTTAGGAAATGAGAAAGGTTTTAGGAGCCCTGGTGCCAGGAACTGGGGCAGAGACCAATATATATTTTCATTATCTAACAATAGCTATTTGGATGAAGATAAAACTTAATTGACATCTTTTATCATTTACCAGCATATATTTCAAATGGCTCTAGATAGATAGTTACCACAAGTAGTGGAAGAAAATGCAGATAAATTCTTTTATACATACAGGTGAGGGAAAATATGATTCAAAATCCAAAAACAACACAAGAAATTGATAAATTCAGTTGCATTAGGGAAAAAATTCCCTTTCCGGTGAGGGGGGAAACACCATAAGCAAAGTGAAAAATCAAACAATAATTGCAACTAGATCATGAACAAAGCTATTTCCCTAAAATATAAAGAATTAATAAAAATTAAAAGGAATAGACCAAAAACCCAAATAGGAAATAGGTAAAAGATGTGAACAGATGGTTTACAGAGAAATAAATACAAATGGTCTTTTAAGTGTATGAAAAGATATTCAACTTCCCTTGTAAGAGAAATGTAAATTAAGATTAGCCTGAGATACCATTTCTCACTGCTAAGATTGGCAAAAATCCCAGTTTGACAGCATTCTCTGTTGGTGGGATTGTGGAGAAGTACAAAGTGCTCCAGCCCCTGAGGGGACAGACATCCTGGACCCCAGTGGATCTGCCTTGACCCTGACTCAGCCTTCCCCCTTCATGAATTTACTTGGAAGACAACACCCCAAATAAAAATATATACTCCTAGCGTATGGAGACCTGATTTTAATAGGTCTTCTGTTATGTCTTTCAGTAAATTAAGAGGTATTTTTCTCTGAAGGTCTTGTAATTTTACATTATATTTCTTCCTAGGTTTCTATTTTTGGCTACTGTCCAGGTGGTGTCTTTGGAAATGACCTTTTGTGATAGTCACTTAGTTGGTGTGTTGATCTGCTGTTCAGCAACCTTGCTGAATTGTTTGTAGACTCTTGGATTTTCTGCATGGACGTCATGACCCCCACAAATGATTCCAGATGCATCTCATCCAATCCAATCCTCATTCTTTGATTTTTTTGTTTTGTTTTTTTTTGTTTTCTTATTTCTTTGGCTAGGAGTGGTGGGACATTGTTAACAGATGCAGTGAAGCTGTGAATTCTTGTCTTATTTCTTATTCCTGTAGGGCCATATCTAATGATCCACCATTAAATAGGGTGTTTGCTCTGGGCTAGGTGCACACTCCCTGTTCAAGAACACCCCTTCTGCTCCTCATTTGCTAAGAGTTTTTTTCCCTTCTTTAATTAGGAATGCGTGTTGAATTTTATGAAATGGTTTTTCTGCATGACTGAGATATCTTTTCTTGTGATGACTTATGTGATTGCATTAACAGCTTTTCTAATATTACACCAACTTGGCATTCCTGGGATAAACCTGTGTTTTATCATGACGGATTTGTTTGCTTAGAAATTGCCGGCTAGAAAAACTTGGCTAATGTTTCATTTCGGAGTTTTGCATCTATATTTATAAGTCAGTTTGTTCAGAATTTACCATTCTCATCCTGTCTTCCTTTGGCTTTAGTACAGAGGTTATTTTGGACCCATAGTGTTCAGTTTTCTGGAAAGTGGGTCATATAAGACAGATGGTCTGTTCCTTGATGGTCTTGTTGAAGCTCACCTGTAACACTTTGTAGCCCTGGTGGGTTACTAGCAGGTGGGTTTCTGACTTTTTAATAAAGTCTATTAAGAATGCAGAAGTGGACCTCGCCTCACTGGTCAGTTTCCTCTGACACTACTGTTTTTCTACTTCTTTGTTTTGTTGTTTTTTTAAAGATTTTATTTATTTATTCGACAGAGATAGAGACAGCCAGCGAGAGAGGGAACACAAGCAGGGGGAGTGGCAGAGGAAGAAGCAGGCTTATAGCGGAGGAGCCTGATGTGGGGCTCAATCCCATAACGCCGGGATCACGCCCTGAGCCGAAGGCAGACGCTTAACCGCTGTGCCACCCAGGCGCCCCTCTTCTTCTTTGTTAGTGTGTGAGCCCACCCTAGGATTCTCCCTAACTGCCTGAAGAGTCCTCTGGCCTTGCTCCCTGTGTTGAATGCTCAAAGTGGGAGCTTCCTGATTCTATCCACTGGGATTCAGCCTCTTGCTATCTTGTGAAGGAGGTGAACAAGGAGACACTGGTTCATTCAGAAAACAGGCTTGGGGCACACTCAGCTTCTGGGGTGCTGGGGGCTGCCTCCAGGTTCTCTGGATGGCTTCTGTCCAGCACATCGGCCCCCTGAAGCGTTCTGGAATGGGGAAAGTGAGGCATCTTCCAGACATGCACATGTTTCAGCTTCCTTTCTGCTCTTGTATGTGTCAGGTGCATACTCTTTCTAGAAGATGCCTTGACGCCTAGCACAGAAATGCTGAGCAGCACACAGAAAGGAGAACCTTACTGACTGGCTGCCCCATGACTCTCAAACAGTCAAAAGTTGGGGTGGTTGGACCCACTTACCCGTCTGTCCCATTCTCAGTCAAGAGGCAGTAAGGTCTCAGGCAGACCTCAGTTCAAATCCCAGCTCTGACACTCAGGGACGAGGTGACTGCTCTAAAAGCCACATTGTCCAAAGCTGACACACAAGGAGAACAAAAGGATGTGATGAGGCCAGGCTGTGGAGGCTTTTGTGAAGGGCTGGTATGCCCTGGCTCAGTGGGTTAATGTCTTTTTCCCTCCCTTGGGCCCCCTTCCCTCTCACTCAAAGGGAAGAGCCCTGTGCCTCTTGAGTGTTTTCCAGGGGAAAGTACAGGTATGCCACCCGCTTGCTCATGCCACTAACCCAGCTTTGTTCACCGTGCTGTGGTGTGGGAGTTGTAAGCAGCGTTCTCCTTTGCTGTCACAGAGAACAAGAATATACCTGTGGCCGCCATTGTTCAGTCTGGCCTTGGGTTCTGAGCTCTGGAGTTGTCTCAAACACGACTGAGTGTCTGAACTGTGGGGAAGGGGATGCCACCCAAAGTTAACGGGGCCGGGGACAGCCATGCGGCTTCCTGCACCCCCTGGGTGGGTGGCACTCACTCCCTTGGAGTGTGCTTGGAGTGTTTTAATGGTGGGCCCCTCCCATCCAGCTCTTGGGCCATGAAACCCATTCTGAGCCCATACAAGGGAGCCATGATTGCTAATGTTCTGTGAGGGAGATTCTAGCTTCCCACCTTCCTTTAAATCATAGAAGCTATTTTGGCAGCTTGTGAGATATAACAGCATGAGCCGTGACGATCTCTGCGGTCTCCGTGTGAGGTTGGTGTCCCTTTATGAGGGTCGGCAGGCCTGTCCCATGGAATGCAGCAGCCTGTGCTTTCCTTCTCTATAACCTGAAATGCCGCAGGCGCTCGGGAGTTTTCTGCTGCTAGCAGGAGTTGGATGGCATCTTCCAAAACACCTTCAGCCTCAGGTCTGAACTGCCTGATGGTCCAGAGCATTCGATGCGAGCAAAAGGGCTCTTCATCGGCCACCTCAGGGGACGTTAAGATCTTTAAAGTCCTATGGGTCTGACCCCCTCTATCCACTGTGGCTTCACTGTGCCTGGGGTGGTAATAGCTGCAGCCTGCTCAACTTTCTAGAAGTTTGAGAGGAGAGCTCTGAGCACCTGCCAGGGTGCGCTGCCCTCATCTCCCCATCCACACCTCCTGCCTGGCCCTGGGACCCCCTGTTTCGAGACCAGACCTCTGACTCCCCTAACACATCTCTCCCCTCTCCTGATCGCTTCTTGGCTCTTCCTCTGTGGGGCCTCTTCCTGCCTAGGGCCCAGTTTTATTCCACTGGCCCTCTTCGGTCACTGGCCGTTCTGCTCTGCCCCCCACCCCTTATCAGCAGCAAGTGGATCTCCTGAGCCCTGATCCATTCCTCTCAAAGTTGAGAACTAATGTTGTCTAATGGAATTTCCTTTGGGCCTTTGTTCTGTTTGGAGTCCATCAGCCCCTACCTGGCCAGGTGCGTGATCTTCCCGACATCATTGGATTTGCCTGCCTGGTGCTTTGCCGCCCGCCAGGGGTCACAGGGCCCTTCAGCTTTGCAGGACCACCGGCCTTTCTCAGGGAAGCATGGCTTCTCTGGGAGTGCAGGGTGGGGAATTAGGGGGAATTAGCTCTTCTCCTGTGGGGGATCCCAGTGTTTCTTCTTCTTGAATCCTCCTCCCGTCCCTGTGGGCAGATGACTGTGTCAAGTGTCGGTCATCCCTTGGCAGTCTTGGACACAGTCCTGTCTTACCACGTGAGCCCTTCCCTGCATGTCAGCTGTTAGAGTAGGTCTTGTGTTGTTGTTTCTATCCATTTATCTGTCNCTTGTGAGATATAACAGCATGAGCCGTGACGATCTCTGCGGTCTCCGTGTGAGGTTGGTGTCCCTTTATGAGGGTCGGCAGGCCTGTCCCATGGAATGCAGCAGCCTGTGCTTTCCTTCTCTATAACCTGAAATGCCGCAGGCGGTCGGGAGTTTTCTGCTACTAGCAGGAGTTGGATGGCATCTTCCAAAACACCTTCAGCCTCAGGTCTGAACTGCCTGATGGTCCAGAGCATTCGATGCGAGCAAAAGGGCTCTTCATCGGCCACCTCAGGGGACGTTAAGATCTTTAAAGTCCTATGGGTCTGACCCCCTCTATCCACTGTGGCTTCACTGTGCCTGGGGTGGTAATAGCTGCAGCCTGCTCAACTTTCTAGAAGTTTGAGAGGAGAGCTCTGAGCACCTGCCAGGGTGCGCTGCCCTCATCTCCCCATCCACACCTCCTGCCTGGCCCTGGGACCCCCTGTTTCGAGACCAGACCTCTGACTCCCCTAACACATCTCTCCCCTCTCCTGATCGCTTCTTGGCTCTTCCTCTGTGGGGCCTCTTCCTGCCTAGGGCCCAGTTTTATTCCACTGGCCCTCTTCGGTCACTGGCCGTTCTGCTCTGCCCCCCACCCCTTATCAGCAGCAAGTGGATCTCCTGAGCCCTGATCCATTCCTCTCAAAGTTGAGAACTAATGTTGTCTAATGGAATTTCCTTTGGGCCTTTGTTCTGTTTGGAGTCCATCAGCCCCTACCTGGCCAGGTGCGTGATCTCCCCGACATCATTGGATTTGCCTGCCTGGTGCTTTGCCGCCCGCCAGGGGTCACAGGGCCCTTCAGCTTTGCAGGACCACCAGCCTTTCTCAGGGAAGCATGGCTTCTCTGGGAGTGCAGGGTGGGGAATTAGGGGGAATTAGCTCTTCTCCTGTGGGGGATCCCAGTGTTTCTTCTTCTTGAATCCTCCTCCCGTCCCTGTGGGCAGATGACTGTGTCAAGTATCGGTCATCCCTTGGCAGTCTTGGACACAGTCCTGTCTTACCACGTGAGCCCTTCCCTGCATGTCAGCTGTTAGAGTAGGTCTTGTGTTGTTGTTTCTATCCATTTATCTGTCGAACACTGGTGGGTGGGTATACGCTGTGTGTGTCAGGGTGGCCGGCCCCGCCCTCACTCCCAGACCCCCGGTTCCCACAGCCATGCCACCTGAGGGCCGCGGGCCCACCATTGAACAAACGCAGCTGCTACACAGCCTCAGTGTCCGGGAGGCCCGGGCTGGGCTTAGGTGCTGGCACAAGCAGGAGAGACCTTGGCCGGGCTCACCTTCGCTCCTCAGGGGGGTGAGATATTTGCTCTTCATTTTGGGGGGGACCACCTCCTGCTCTTCAGCACAGCCAGCATCACCTTCTGACACAGCCAAGAAAGGCAGAAAACGAGTGGCCTGTTTGTCTCAGAAATAGGACGAGCATGTCGCCAAGGCCTCACCAGGGAAAAGCTGGGACATGGAAGGGGGAGACACACCCTGTCCTTGTGCTACTCACTTCAGGGTTTGGAGGGGTTACACGCAGCACTAACGTGCTGCAGAGCCGTGGGAGCAGTGGGTGACTGTACTGGGTGACCCGGGGGGGGGGTGGTGCACTGGCGTCCAGGCAGGGGAGGGGTGAGGCTAAGGTGGTGGTGTGGGCAGGGATGGGGCCAGAGGTGGGCCAGACCCCACCCGCCAGTTTGGCCCCGTGGAAGGGCTAGTGAGGTATAGGGACCATCTGGGTGGAAGGAGGCTGAGAGCAGAGAGCAGGCAGGGGAGTTGGTGATGGAGGACAGACAGACTCCAGAGACCACACAGCCCAGCTCCCTCAAGGTTGCTCATGACTCCCGTGGGTTTCCAGAAGCTGCAACCTTGCTGCTGGTGGGCTCTTTGTGTGGGACCATTGCGAAGCAGAAAGCTCTTCCGGAGTGCCTTCCTCCCCTGCTGGCACTGCTCAGGTCCCAGGTGTGGGCTCCTCTCCCTGTGGAAGGCTGCTCTGTGGAGACCTGTGGGGGCCACGGGAAGCTGGAAGCTCCTGCTTCCCTGGTGTCATCCGGGTCCTGGGCAGAGCCCGGATTTGCCTCTGGTCACCAGGCTTGGGGGAGCAGATGGTGTTCTCTGTGGCACAGTTTTTGGGGAGGGAGGCTCAGTGCAGGGTGAAATGATCCCAGGGTCCTCTGGCCTTGTGCATTTGGCCCTGGGCCGTGACTCTGAGCAAGTCACCTCCCTCTGGACTCTCGGGTCTAAAAGACACAGACAGTGGGGTTGAGATATGATTTGCTCATCCTTCCTTGGGCCTTTGTATCAGAAAAAAAAAGAAAAAGAAAGAAAGAGGAGAGAGAGAAAGAAGGAAGGCAGGCAGGCAGGAAGGGAGGGAGGCAAACAACACGAACATAGCCAGCTGATCAACACAGCACTGCCTCGTTTGTGAGACTAATTAAGAGAACATTTCTGTCTGAAAGCTGCCTTGGTGTTTTCTGTAAGCACAAAAGTGTGAGCCAGGATCAGAGCTATCTTTGAGAGAGGGACATGGTGCAGAAATGTTAGATGTAAATGGTGCTGTTTATCTTGTATGTTTGGTAGAATCCCCACTGACCAATTAGGCTTGTCCTGTTGCTTTTGGAGAGCTACAAAAGATCTGGTTGAGTTAAATGCGTTTCTACTAGATTTTGATCGTGTAAGGCTTGGATATCTGACCTGTCTTCACACTTGTAAAGAATTAAGGAGTTTGTGTAAATTACAATGAATACACCCTAGGATTTTGACACAAGGCAGGACTTAATGCAACATAACTGAGCCTTCATTCCTTTGCTGTCTGGGCTGGCAAAGTCACATTACCTCCCTGGGCCTCAGTTTCCTCACCCATGAAGACACTCGATGTAACAGAAAACCCATCTCATGGTAATATAAACTTTTTCTTGTGTAATTGAAAAACATGGCTTCAGGCAAGGCTTGATTTAGCAGCTTGACTTTGTTATCGTGGGTCCAGTTTCTTTCTCTCAGCCCTCTCTTCTATTACCTGTTTCATCTCAAGTCTGGTTTGTAAGAATATTCTGATTGTGTCTATTTCTGCTTTAGCAGTACAGGATTTATATTTGGTTCTCCCAGTAGTCCTGTCTTATTTAAAGAACAGTCTTGGGAAAATAAATTGATAATGTTGGACCTAAACAAAACAGCAAGTTACTATGATAAAGTGAGACTATCAGAGGCGTTTGACAACCACCACCGTCTGAAGGGCACAACAATGATGGATCGAGAGCAAGCTTCTTACCAGGCTGTCAAGAACATTGCATGCCTGCCTGTAGGGCCAGCACCGGGTCTGCTCCATAGAAGCAGAATTAGACCTCGGTAATCGACAAGCCTTGGTGATGAGTCCAGGTTGTAGTAATCCTTAGTGTAAAAATGAAATGGTAACGAAATGCATCATTAAAACAAAGGTGGCCTTGCATGTGGGTTAAGGTTCTGGCACCTCAAGGTCATAGGTTTGTTAGAGTCGCAGCGCGGGGGGGGGGAGTTGGTGAAACAGGAAGTCATTGCAAGTCGCCCACCCATGTCTCCACTCTGCAAGCTGGCTGGGGGATTCCCTGGTACGGACCCCGGAGTGACCACACTGTTTCCCTCTTCCGGTGGGCTTGGATTCCCTGCCAGGGGTCTGAGGTTTGGTGGGTGTAAACATTCCTGCAGACATTTCCAGCCCAGCCACCATTGCCCTGTGTGTGTTTCCCTCAGCTCTTGCGTGGGGAGGGATACGCAGGATGGTCCTCGCTTGAGGAAAGCCCTGTTCTGAAAGTGAAATGCATTTCCTTGCCTTTCTTTTCTAGATGAGAGGCTGTCTATTTACTGCTGGTGTGTGTGGGGGGAGTAATTGGTTTCAGTGTTGACACAGATGGCACTGCTAAGGAATCCCGGTCAGTTTGGGGGCCCATGTCTGGCAATTTTGTTTCCTTTCGGCTTTTGTTGATATATTATTTTTGAGAGTCTCTTCTAGAAAACTTAAAAAACCCAAACTCATCTTTGACTTTTGTCACAGAGGGTGGTGTGTCATAGATGTGGAAGCCCCCTGGGTATGTGGTACAGTGAACAGGTGACCTCCAGGAGGAGTGTCACCTCAGGGACTCCCTCCCCACCAGCAGCATGTGAGGGAACAAGCCAGGATGGATTGAGGGGTCTGGCCTGGGGGCAGCTCTGAGGCAGCTGAGCTCCTTTACCCACTAGGTGGAGGACCCCCTCCAGCCCCCCAAGACAGATTCCTGTCTTCTCAGAAACCCATGACTGGGGAGGGTGCAGGCCCCGGGAATGTGTAGGAAGGGGTTTCAGAGTAGTTTAGAGGGACTTTGTGATCCAAAGCACCCAGGCCACTCTGCAGCCACCACCTCCAGGCCAGGGTCCTGCTGAGATATAAGTGATGCTAGGAGCCCCCTGACCTGCCCCAGGCACCTGCCTCCCTCTGGGTTAATGAGCTTCGTCTCTGAAAATGCCACATCCTAGGAGGGCACCCAGACCCTCAAGCTCTGGTGTGAGGTGCACTGCCGGCTCCAAAAGAATGTCTGCGGGGGGCTGCAGAGGTGGCCTGGGTGGGGGTTCTGGAATCAGGGAGTGGGGCCTTTCCTGTGTGCTGGGTGCAGTGAATGTAGACCTGGGCGTGGGGTCCTCCCTCTGAGGGGCTTACAGTGGGCGGTGAACAAGTACCTGGTATGTTCCTTCTTGGGGCGCTGGGGGATGGGTGGGAGAGAGAGTGGGGCTGGCCCCAAGGCCGTAGAAATTGAATGGCTTTATGACAAGAGTCGGCATGTATTTCTCACTGAGTACTTGCTGGCACCTCATGTCAGCCACATGTCAGTCCTGTGACGGAGGTTTATAGGAGACTCTTATTATCCCCATTTCATAGCAGGGGACACTGAGGCTCAGGGTCACAGAGCTATTGAGTCCTGCACCAGCACTCACCCCCAGACCCCTGAGTTGGTCTCTGTCTTGATTTCCTCCCGAGGAGGGCTGACTATTGTCCTGAAGGCCAAGGACTGACTGAGGGAGCTTTAGGATCCTATGAGAACTGCTCTGTTTCTTTTTCTTTTTCAGATTTTATTTGTTTATTTATTTGGGAGAGAGAGAGAGAGAGCATAAGCAGCGGGGAGTAGCAGAGGGAGAGGGAGAAGCAGGCTCCTTGCTGAGCAGGGAAGCCATGTGGACATGGATGTAGGGGGGATCCCAGGACCCCGGAATCATGACCTGAGCTGAATGCAGATGCTTAACCCACTGAGCCACCCAGGAACCGCCCCCCCC